>NW_024426552.1:80671326-80774649 GCF_017311325.1 Ursus maritimus
CTTTGTGAGTCATTTAGTTTTATGACATGTGCCTTGTACCTTCAATGCTACCTTGATGTAAGGGCGGCAAGCATTCCTTGGAACAGTTAATACGCTCTTAGGGATACTATAGCACTTTGTAGAAACATTGAGAATAAACAAATTGTTTCGAGGGACATGGGGTATAGCGCTTTCTCAGGGAAAATGAGAAACAGAGCGTGGTGCGTTGAGGGTGCTGTTCTCAGCAAGAACGCCGCAGACCTTTACCAAACTCTCCTGAGCTCTTGGTGGATGATCTGGTGGGACGTAGACAGGGCTGCCTCGAGGGGAAGCATTTGCCCTTCCGAGCTGCATTTGAGCGCTACAGGCCCTCCACGATCCCGCTTTAGCTTTCAGAAGAGAGAAAGTAAGTTTTTTGTTGTTGCCCGGCGGATCTTCCCAAAGTGCCCTCGCTTTTCGAATCTTCAGTGCATTGTCGTTATTTACTAAATAATGTCTACACCGAGTGGAGACAGCAGCCTTCCCCGCACTGCAGGGCCTCTTGCAGTGTTTGCGCTCCTCTCCCTCGGCTCTCACACGCCCGCCCGCGAGACGGGACCCGGGTTCGGCTTCCCCAGTCTTCGTGGAGCCCCGTCATTCTTCCCGAGAGGCTCTCAGGGACTCTCCTCTCTACCAGCCGTCTGTCAGCACCGGGAGCCTGCTCAACACCAAGGGACCAGTTTAAAGATCACCTTCTCCAAGACATTCTACCGATTCCCTCTTCCTCCAGGCAGGAGTAATCTTTCATTTTTCGGAGCATTGTACCTCTTTTACTGCATTTAGCTCCTCCTACTTTAGTTGGTAGGTACCTGTGTGGGCAGCATCTTTCCTTCCGAGCTCCAAGCTCCCGGGCATTGGGGGCCAGATAATCCGCATCGGCCTCCGTGATCTGCACGGCATCCTGATTAGAATATGTGGTCATAAATACGTTTTGAGTAAATGAATGCCATAAAGCAGACCCACTATCTTGCTGGACTAATTTCAATAACTGTGTCTAAGAGCTTATAATATAAAATAAAGTGTCAAAAATTAAGCAATTAGGAGTATATTTCTTTATGTAGGTTTTGCTTCAGTGCTCTTCTTCAAACAGTTACCTCCTTTCAGGCGTGTTTGACACATAGTGGGTGCTCAGTCAACCAGCTCGTAGCCGCTTGAATGTGGTATCACAGCAAATGAGCTTCCACAATCAGGCAAAGAGAGTTTTTAATCAGACTTTTTTGAATTTATGAACTGGAGAACAATCTTTCCAGGTTTACATGGAAACTGGAAAGCTTAAGAGGCAGAATGAATCATTTCCATTCTTGATGCGCACGAATCTGTGGACTGGTGACAGTAAAGGATGAGAAACGTGTTGAAATGTAATAGGAACTAACACTAGCACTTATTGAGCACTTACGGCATGCCAGGCACCCTGCTCATCAGTTTACATGCATTACTTCATTTGGCCTCCCAATAATTCTGATTTTCGTTTATAGATTAAAAAACCCGGAGTCTTAGAAAAGTTAAGTAAGTCGCTCAAAGACACACAACTAGTAAGTGGCAGAACCAGGAATCAAACCCGGATTGACTAACCCCAGTGCCCATACCATTCTGCCTCTCTGTGCAAAGTTATGTCCTTCCAGAAGAGAACACAGTGTTCCTTGACCAGTGTTAAAAATAGCAGTTTTTTTTTCAGCCTCCACCTCTTCGCAGTGCCCTCATTTTACAGATGAAGGGATAGATGCCTGGAGAAGTTAAGTCACTTACCCACGATCACAGAACTAGTGAGAAGTGGGGTTAGACCACAGATATCTAGATTCTAGTTTAAGAGGACCCCCGTTAGAAGATTTGGATGTACATGAGTCTGGCAATGTTCTCCCAAACATAAGCCCTATGTGCAGTGAAAGCCAAAGGCAGCTTGGCTGACCCTAGATGGTGTTAGTGCTGTCTGATTTATAGAGCGTTCTGACTACCTTTCCTTTGGCTCATTGCTTAATCTAGTAGTATTCCTCTCAATCCAGCATATACATCACTATTTATGACCAAAGCAACCAAGAGTGCCAAAGCTGTCCATTCATGTACCAGATACCAACACACTCCCTCTTCTGTGGCTGACTTTGCCCTCTTACATGGCAACCAGGGTGGGAAGAGCTGGCTGGGTTTTGTTTGAGTGTGAGGTCTGCTCTGTGATGCCTTTTGGAGGCGTCTCTGCTACTTGGGGACCACCTGTGCCTAAAATATACACAATGGATGGTCTCTTGGGGTTCAGGCACTTCTTTAAAGGTGCCGAGATTGCGGAAGCAAAACAAAATAAAGAGCAATGATGGCGATGGCGACGACAACGATACAACACCACCGTAGAGCATCTGGAATCAGAAAGCCAGAGGACTGGGCAGCAAAGGGTCAAGACTTGAGGGTCAGTGAGGCCTCCCTCCCAGTTAAGCCAGGGATGGCCCTTTTGTGCTCCACTAGCGGGCTGATAAGGACTTAGGTTTCCAGATGTTGAGATGTGATTTGAAATCAGAAAGAACTCTTACTCTTGGTGTCGAGAGATCATGGAAAAGCTATATAGTCTGTTTGGACATCAGTTTCTTTATCTGTAAAATGATATAAATCTTATGGGGCTGCTATGGCAATTAGGTTAAATTGGACAATGTAACTGAAGGCTCTTAGTAAATGTAGCACTATCCACACACCTGTTGTCCTCTAATGACCAGCTGCTGCGTTTAGGAGGGCCACAGTAAAAAGAAAGTACACACATTCTGGGAGAGCAAGCAAATTTAGTTATTTTTATATCCACATTATCTTTTAAAACATTGGCGTTATGATGAAGGATGACTCTGGGTAAATAGGGCATCCATAGGTAGGAGCATTTCTTTGGTTGGGGTAAGTGGGAGGCGAGGAGAAGAATGAAGAGTCAAGTGCCAGAGCGTCATCTAAGGGAGCATCTCAACAGCCAGCCATGGGCTGGGGGTACAGATGAAAAATCTGAGGAGGTCAATCAGGGCAAACATTTTCTCTATCACCATTTGGCCCACGGCCATCCTCTTGCAGATGTGTGAGTTACCTCGCATGGTCTTTCTCAGTCACTGGGCTTTCGAGCTGTTGATATCAAAATCCTATGGTGACCCAGCAACATAGAGATCTTCTAGTTATCAGATCACAGAGCCCGATATCCCAGTAGCTGGAACACTGGGAGGAAGGGAGATTGAAATGAGTTTTGATCAACCTTCATATCCTCCAATCGTGTTTCATACACCTAGGACTTCTGTTGGGAGAGGTGAGCTTAAGTTATATTTTATGTTATATTTTTCATTTTCAATTTCAGAGAGAAGCAAACCCCCAATATCAAGGAGATTTTGCCCTTATGTGTTGGAAAACTCTCAATATCAAACAGATGAAACCATTAATAATCACTGCAATATTTGCCCAGTATATTATACCTTTCTTGCCAAACTTCCAAGTTAGGATTTATAAAATCTTAAAACGAAAGATAATTTAAAATATTTTCTATCCTCTATACATATTTAAACCATCCTAAATACAAATGAAATGACCCTGTCTTTAAAAGGAGATTCCCAGGATCCCTTGAAAACTCACTTCAAAATTTTGCTAGTCTTCCCACTGCATATTTAATCCCACTGCTATTAATTTTTTCCTAATGGAAGATGGAGACTAACTTATTGCCATAGTTCTCTGGGTGTTGCATTGTGTCATATTTACATTTATATTCCCGCCCCTACCACTGTCCTTGGCACAAGGCAAGTATGCAATTAGTGTTTTTTGAATGAATGAATGAATGAATGAATGAAAAAACGCATGAATGAATGGATGAATGATTCTTGCTTCTAATTTACTCTATTGGTGTGTCTCCTTTTGAGTCAGAATGATTCTAGTTCTTTAATGTTTCATGAGGAATCTGCCTTCTTTTGAACATCTGAACCTTTTGATTGGCTCTTTACTCAGTCCTCTCAAAGTTTTTCATGTTCCTCTTTGGTCTGAAGCCCAGAAATGGAGATCAGTGAAGCTATCAGGTGAAAATGCTAAAACTCTTCCTCATTTACAGAATGGAGTAAAAAAAAAAAAGAAGCAGAAGAAGAAAGGAGTGGCTATAACTGACTACGGTCTAACTTGTAGGACGTTTACGATTAAGGGAATTATTTCTAAGTGTTTTTGTTCTTTTGTTTTTGGTTTTGTTGGTTTGTTTGCTTTGATGTAATGACGATAATATAATTAAGGCAGAAGTCTTTATCTCTTGGAAATACTCAAGTGTTTCCTGGAGAAATGTTATGGTGTCTAGACTTTGCTTTAAAAAAATATCAGCAGGAAAGGATGGGGGTGAAGTTAAGGCAGCATAGACGAAGCAAGATATATGGATAATTTCTGAAGCTGGGTTAATGGTACTGTTTTCTCTGTTTTTATGAATGAATATTTTTCATAATGTGAAGTTAAGAAAAATGCATGTAGACAAACGTACTTATTCTAGATGGGAACAACCAGGATGCAGAGAGGTGAGGAGACATGCCTAGCATCATAAAGCTAAATAATAGAGTCCTTGGACTACAAGGCAAATCATCTCCCTCCCACTCAGATGCTCTTTCCAACATGCTGTGTGTTAGGTCAGCTTGTTGTGCACTCCCTGTAGACATTACTCATGTCACCATCATCCTGCTAATGATAACTTCAGCATGAAATACTTTATTTATTTATTTATTTTTAAAGATTTTATTTTATTTGAGAGAGAGAACGAGCGCACGAGCGGGGGAGGTACAGAAAGAGAGGGAGAGAGAATCTCACGCAGACTCTTTGCTGAGCATGGAGCTCTACATGGGGCTCGATCTCATGACCCTGAGATCAATCTCATGACCCTGAGATCATGACTTGAACCAAAATCAAGTGTCCGACACTTAACCGACCGAGCCACCCAGGTGCCCCACAAAGACCACTTATTAACTCTAGTCTATTTCCAACCTAACTTAGTGTACTGTCCCAGTGATTTTAAGAAGCACAAAGATTTTCCCAATCCATGTAACAATCAAAAGAGCAAATAATATTGATAAAACTCCCTGTTCTATAGCATTCTTAGGGACTAAAATAAAACATTAACAGAGAACAAAACAGAAAAACATATGTGCAAAGAATTTCAACGATGAACAGTCACTAAACATATTTAAACTTTTAAATAAGAAACTGCACACTGCAACAGAATCTAAATAATGTCCCAGAAGTAATTGCTAATTTAAGTGTGCAATAAAATGATGACATGCCTTGATAGCGCTCTGGACTGCAGAGTCTGTGATAGATCCAGCAGGCTGGCAGCCATCCAAGGCTCAGAGCAGCTTCAAGTTTGGAACATCAGTAGCCAAAACCACATCAGAAATTCACCTGGGCCCAGAAAACTCAGGGTTACATGGCTTTGCCCATATTCCTTTGAGAAAGAAAGAGCAAGTGTCTCTTCATTCAGAGGAAAGGAATAGGGATGGGTCTAAAGAAGGGAGGGGATGGAGAATTGTGTGTATCAGGAGGGAGGGGTGGGTGGGAGGGAGGAAACTGTTTGGGTGCGAGCTTGTTCAGGTGTAGCTCTAAGAAAAATTCCATGAAATGGTTAAGCAAACTGTCCGAGTGGTATAGCCCAGAATACAAGCTTGATAGTAGGAAACCTAAGTCAGGTGACAGTCCAGGTGAGAAGAGGTGTTTCATGGAATCCTAACCAGGGGCTCTGTTCAGAACCAGGGGAGACCACTTGTAAGATGTCTCTGGAAACCAACTCCATAGGTGTTGGAGGCACCAAGAGGGAATTTCTAAGCTATTGTGGAATTCAAATAGCACTCACTTCCTTAAATAGGTTTCTAAACATTTCTGGATTAGATATAAGACATTTTCTTTGATTCATATTTCACAAGCAAGACTTAGGTATTTTGTTCATTTTTTTCCCTGCCCGAATGAATTCTCTTTGCTTATAAGACGCATGTCATCAGCATAACATTGTTTTTCTTCCCCATATTCTTTTTTATTGTATCTTCCAATTCCCAGGGTAATATAAAACTTTTGAAGAAGTTAATGTTAATTATGGATTTCAATATTAAATGGGCTTTTCAGTGAGAACCAGTTAGACATGAAAGCATACTTCCAAGTGAATTGTGTATTCATTTAAAGTTTAGGAAAAAAATAAAAACAAACCCTGCTCCACCTCCACCCAGCATGTGACTCCAGGTCACCACCCTTGAAACATTGTGCTTTTGAGCTTTTGACTGGATTTGCTTCTGAGGCTAAGAGAAGTGTGTGGCAGATGTTGGGAGGCAGTTGGGTCGGGGGTGGGGTGCAGGGATGAAGGAAGGGGCTGCCAGATGTTGAGCGGGAGGGTGGAGTATGAGGATGAAAGCCTGCCAGATGTCTGTAGTGCAGAATGTTGGGGCACCTGCTTTCCATGATCTTCAGAAGATGATTAATATCACATCAATAGGATCTCATCAAGGTCCTACCCCTCCTCAATAAATACTGAGTCCAGGACTCTGACAACTGTTTTCTGCATGGTTTCTTGCCTTAGATTATGTCTTTTTAAAAATTCGAGTTAAGAGTTATATGAATGAAAATACACAATCAACCAATATACTCATTTGTAAATAAAAGAGGTTGGGAGGGGGGGCTTTACATTTAAATCTGTTGTTCTAAATTAGAAAGACGATCACCTTTTATTTTCTATTTATTTTATCCTTCCAATAAGGGATGATTTGCTCATCTCTCTTCCCCACAATGAATTTAATAGATTTATTCATCAAGTTTTCTAAATTTAGACACCAAACTGATGTTTTTCTCCCACTGCTTAATTTTATTCTTAGCAGCACTTACATAAAGCCAGGCAGTGAAAGATATGGCAAAATTACTAACTTGCTGTGACCTGGAATGCACTGATAGAATAAAATAACAATAATAAAGATTGATGTACCGAAGAGACTTAACACCAAGAGCTCCTAATGAAATCAGTTTTATGCTTATGGTTTTTCCCTACAGGCTACATATTTCCTGTGGCTTTAAGGAGTCTAAGTTTTCTTTGTGATGCCTGGGAGAGGCTCAGTTCTTAGGCTAATAGATGGGCCATACAAAAGAAAATATGTGGATCTTATCATTTCTTTGGATTTTAGGAAACTTTAGTATTTCCCGGGACTAGATTTGATTACAACAGGTACAATTCCTCACTCTGATCTTGTTTGAAAGGCTTAGAAGTAATGGTATTTGAGGACTTGAAGAGGGACCCAAGAGACTGGGAACATTAAAAGAGAAGCTACATTCGTCCCAGTGGCCTCCCAATCTTCAGAAAGCCACGGCTTGTCAATCGCCATGGACCACAGTTAGCAGTGTTGATGATTGTTCCTCTGAACTGCACTGACATCCATGCACTTGGTAGATAATCACTGAGCACCTCGTAGGTGCCACTCTGCTGAGTTCTGGGAATATGTGGTGAGAGAAACCCTTTCCTTTTTGGAACCCCTCAGGTACTGGGGAAGACGGACATTGAACAGATAATTGCCCAAATAATTATCCACAATGTGTGCTATGAGAATGAGAAAATAGAGGAGTGGGAACTTTGATGGATGTCATCAGGTCACCATGGAATGAATTGCTTTATGACCTGGCAAATTGGCCCCTCATTGAGGGTCACAGATAGACTACCGACTTGGTTGGGTGAGTCCATTTTCAGTGTGACGGTGTGCAAGTATTCCGTCAGGTGGTACTTTTTACAGTACCGTCAAGAAAACAAGAAAACCCTTTTTTAGCCTGCATTCTAGGTTTTTCCAGGGGCAACCCCAGAGCTGAAACTTGTCTTCATATCCACGCCCTGTATTTTTAAAAAAATAAGCTTTTAATTTTAGAATAGTTTTAGAGTTCTAGAAAAGTTGTGAAGGAAATACAGAAAGTTCGCATATATTTCACACCCAGTTTCCCCTTAGTATGGCACATCTGTCACAACTAATAAACCAACATTGGTACATTACTATTTTTTTAAAAAAGATTTATTTATTTTTTTCAGAGAGAGAACACACTCGAGCAGGGGGAGGGACAGAGGGGGAGGGAGAGGGAGACAAGCAGACTCCCTGTTGAGTGGGGAGTCCAGTGTGGGGGCCGACCCCAGCACCCCGAGATCATGACCTGGGCCGAAATCCAGAGTCGGACCTCAACCGACTGAGCCACCCAGGTGCCCTGATACATTACTGTTAACTAAAGTTCAACCTCTTATTCAGATTTCTTTGTTTTTTACCGAATGTTCTTTTTGCTCAAGGCTCTCATCTGGGATACCATATTACCTTTATTGGCCATGTCTCCCCAGGTTCTTTGGCTAAGGCAGTTTTTCAGACTTCCCTTGTCTGTGATGACCTTCACAGTTTTGAGGAGTGCTGCTCAGGCATTTTGTAGGATGCCCCTTTACTACAATTTGTCTAGTGGTTTTCTTATGGTTGCATAGCATTATGGGTTTTGGGAAGGAGGCCTACAGAGGTAAAGTGTCAGTGTCATCACATTCTATCAAGGGTACCCACTACCAACGTGACCACCACTATCGATGTTGACCATGATCGCCTGGCCGCAGTGGTGTTTCTTAGGTTTCTCCACTATAACATTCCTCTTTTCTCCCTTTCCCACACTCTACTCTTTGGGAGAAAGTTACCACATACAATCTGCCCTAAGGGAGTGGGGAGTTATGTTCCACCTTCTTGGGGGTGGAATTTCCATACATATTACTTGATAGTCTTCTGCATGGGAAATTTGTCTATTCTTCCTTATTTATTTCTTTATTCAGTTGTTTACTTATATCAGAATGGACCCATGAATATTTATTTTATGCTTTGGGTTATAACCCATTACTACTTTATTTTGCTGCTCAAATTGTTCTCGTTTTGGCCATAGGAACCTCATTTAGTTGGCGCGTGTGCCCCTTACGCATACCACACCATTGTGTAGGTATTTTCTTTTTGTAATTTTTTTATTTTAATGTTTTTCTATTATATTATGTTAGTCACCGTATAGTACATCCCTGGTTTCTGATGTAGAGTTCGATGATTCATTAGTTGCGTATAACACCCAGTGCACCATGCAATACGTGCCCTCCTTACTACCCATCACCAGTCTATCCTATTCCCCCATCCCCCTTTCCTCTGAAGCTCTCAGTTTGTTTCTCAGAGTCCATAGTCTCTCATGCTTCATTCCCCCTTCTGATTACCCCCCCTTTCTTTATCCCTTTCTTCCCCTACCGATCTTCCTAGTTCTTATGTTCCATAGATGTAATTTTTTGAAGTACTTCATTACTTTCTGAAACTACAATGTGCTCCAGGCTCATCTTGCCTATTTTCTGTTCTGGTCCTAGCCTCAGCATTTCTCCAAGGAGCCCTAGTTTCTTTTATTGGAGGATGGTGTTAGAAACCAAGACTTCTCTGGGTGACTCAGGTTTATTTTTCACTACAAATTACCTGTGAAGTAGTGACGGAACAGGAATGTGGAGAGGGAAAGGAAGTCTGGGCTTCAGAGTCAGCCCTTGTATCTGTTTTCAAAATATGTCCTCCTTATTAACTACAGCGCTCTGGACAAATAATTTAACCTCTCGGGAGCTTACCTTTCTCATCTACAAAATGGGCATAATATTGCTTACCCTGTAGAGTTGTTGTGAGAATTTGAAAAAAAGAAGTCTACTGGGTGTGGCATGTAGCATCTGCTCTAAAAGTCATTTCTGTGGGGCGGTAGGTCCAGATGGGTGTCACCACCCCAGAGTTGGCTGAACACCAAGGAAAATAAATGTTTATTTTTTTTAATTGCATAAACAAAACCATATTATCCATGAAGGAAATTTAAAAAGGAGGATGTTTTACTTACGATCCTACTACCCTAACATGTGTTCCCTTTTAATCCCTGTCATTATGTACTTATTTTAAAAATATTTTCATCACATTGTATATAATAAGAGAAATAAGGTTTTACTGTTGTGTATCCAGTAATAATAAAATAGTGCCCTTAGTGAGTGCTTATCTGGTATTCAACACTTTACATGGATTATTACCATCTCCATGTTATAGTTGAGGAAACTGAGGCATGAAGAGGTTACGTCCTTTCCACAGGGTGCACAGCCAAGGAGAGAAAGACAGCATTTGAACTGAAGCCTGTCTGATGCCAGAGCTTGAAGCCCTTAATCATTATGTTGTATTTTCCTTTTTATGCAGCTACTCACACACACGTAATCACATGTACACACAGATGCATATGTTTTCATTTCTTTATGCGGCATACACTGAGCTCCTAGCATGCCATGGGCATTGGATGAGGTTGGTAATGAAAAAATGATTTTTTCGTAGTCGCTTTTTTTTAAGGTGCTCAGGATTTTATAGGACATGTCACACACAGACAAACGCCTGCAATGTGATGTTCTATGTAATAAATGCTATTGGAGGAAACACAGAATTTGGTGTTTGGAAAAAATCCGTCCAGTGACGCCAGGGGGAGTTTGACGGAGGGAGTGGCGTTTGAACTGGGACTTGAAGGTTGGGCCAGATTAAAATAGGTTTGTGGATAATAAAGGCATTTCAGCCAAATGGGATCGTAAAAATAAAACCGTAGAGGCTTGTGGTAGATTAGATCACTGAACAGCAGGTATTCATTTCATTTTCCAAACTGCTCGCGTGGAGCATACTCCCTTACCCTCAGTGACTTTGGCCTTGTGACTTTCTTGAGCCGATGGAATATGGGTGGAAGTGCCATTATGCTATTTGTGAGTCCAGGCCTATGTCTGGGAAGAGCATGTCTCAGATGCTCCTTCAGCCTGGGGCCTGGAATGAGTGCACACGAAAGCTGACTTGAGAGTGGCCTGGCCTGACGCCAGCCTGGTCCAGACGAACCCAGCTGACATCATACAAACTTCAGCAGACATGCAGACCTGTTAGTGCAGAATAAATGTCAGTTATTATAAATCCCCTGAGATTTGGGGGGGGGGTTGTTTGCTATGCAGCATAATCTCAGCAAAAGTCTGATTTATAGAAGGCCAGAAAGGATAGGCCAAATTAGAGGAGAAGGTAATTGTCCAGTTTGGCTGAAGAATACACATACATGTCTGCACCTGTATACACAGAAGGATTTTAACTTAAGCCATGAAAGTGAGTAAAATGGCTCAGACTTTATTGGAGTTTGGCTGCCAAAATGGCCAAGATGATTTTACAGGCATCTTATATGGGATTTAAGAAAAATCTACAAAGTTATGAACTTGGAATAAAAGCACAGAATGTCTTTGGTATTTTTTCTTCTCTCTCCTGCCCCTTTTGTGGGACCCAGCACATACCAAGTAAACATTAGGGACATGGTCTTCCCTCAAAGGACCTTACCAATTGAGTAAGCAAAATAGATATACACACAGGAAATACAAGGGGAGTTCTCGCAAATAGGAACGTGGCAGAATTCAAGGTAAAGAAGGAGTCTGATACTGTTTTAGCTCAGTGACATAAAGGACATCTGCTAGCAAGAGGTTAACCATGGCAGTATGAACGCTACGATTCATTCATAAATACCTTCTCCTGAGGCCAAGTGGTTACCAAGGGTCCTCTACTCTCTCTACTTTTCCACCTTCAGAGTCCAGGAATATAAATGCATATTGCTGATGATTGACAAGCCACCTGAATGCTTAGGCCAAGATAGAGCCCTGGTGGGAGGAAACAAATGTTTTAAAGGCAAAAGAGGTGTGGAAGAAAACAAATTGAGCTAACGGGTGGCTCTGTGGGAAAGGACCATGTGGGCGTGGCTTTGGGGGAAAGCCTGAGGGTACAGAATGGAGACATGCTGGGACCAGGCTGGGTGGAATGAATAGAGAAGGCTTTCTTTAATATCCATCCCTCTGGAGTTGGGTTGGAAGCTCTCTCTCCAACTTCCTTCTGGTTTTGCTGTGCTTTGCTGTCAGTAAGACATTTGGGGATGGCCTGTGCCATCCCTTTCTCCCACTCACAAGTCACCCGTATATCGTCATACCCAAAGAGCTTGTCTCCTCTTTGCCTTCAGGACATGCCTTTGGATGATGTGTCTCCTTTATGAGACATTCTGGAGCCATTAGTTTTCAGTGAATGGATTCTGTACCATGGAGTACATTTGCAACTTCCACTTCCCTCTGGCTTAAAGATAAGAAAAAATTTGTGACCATGGTACATGATTCTGAGGTGTTTCCAGCACTACCTCAGTCTCCATTGGATCAACCCTGACTCTGTCCTGGGGGTGGGGGGCAAGAGAAATGCAGGTGCTCCGGCTGAGTTCTAATTGAGTAGCTCTGAACCTCTCAACGGTGTGACCACAGGGACCCTGACTGTAGCCATGAACCAGCTCCAAAGGAAGCCTTGTCACTTAAAGATCTACAAAATATGGTTCACCCACATTTGTTAAACACTTGCTCTTTGACAGGCATTGTGGTAGGCATAGCAAGGGACACGAAAATGAATAAGACATGGTTCTTTCCTCCACAGGGGGTTATAATCTAGTGGAGAAATGGATAGGCACAGAAGCAACACAGGATGTGGGAGGCTGAGTGTTAGGACAAGTCTGAGCGTGGGCCAAATACGGAACCACCCAGCCTCTAGGTTCAAATTGGAACATAGTGTAACAGAAATCCTACCATGGCCACATGGAAAGCCAGAAGCAGTCTGAATGGAGGGGACTGATTTAAAACATTATCTAGCAGGGTGGTCAAAGCTGAGGTATCCTACATTGGTCTGGGGAGAGAAGAACAGACCCACATGAATAAAATTCCTCTTTTTAAAGCCCCACTTCAACGATTTTTCTACCTAGCTTCCTATTTTTGTTTCACCTCGCAGAGGCACTGTCTAGGAGGCTTCTAGAACATTCTTTGCCTGGGGGATGAAGGCAGTATAATTCTAGTGGACCTCAGATCAAACCAAGTGGGTTTATATTTTTAGCAACAAAACTACTGCACTTGCCATGAGCTGATTTCCCTTTGGATTAAGTAGAAGTGAAGGTAGCTTTCCTTTCCTCTATGTAAAAGTTAGCCTTCGTTCAGCTTCAGTGAGTGCTCATGGAGATCATCTTGGAGATCTGGTAGCAAAATACCACTTGCTAATAGTTCATTCATTTTTTCCTTAAGTGGAACGGTCTTGGAAGACAAGCCTGGGAATTAGGCCTATAGGCTGGGAAAACAGACAGGGATTTGGGTAGCAGCTGTTTTTAATGTGTTTGGAGACTACATATGTACTATGTAGAGAACACATTGCATTCGGGAAGATCATAAAATATGCATGTGAGTGTGGTAAGAACATGACAGTAAAAATGGTGCTGCCGACCCAGTGGGAACACTTTGTTATGCTGGCTCAGCCACGGGCTCCATGGCTCAGAACATGGCAGCCAAGCTACACTCTTTAGAGTTGAGATTTGTTGTGTTCCAATGCCACAATTCTCTCTCTTTCCCACATGATCAATATACAACACTGACCTAATTGTTAGTGGTAACTTCCAACGTCTGGGGAGAACTTAAAGCTGCCTCCCAGATCTATGGAAATATTTAAGGACAGCATAGTTAAGGCCATAATCTTCAGGTACAGGCAATTTGCCATGCAAATGAGAGACAAAGCTTTGAGAGGGGAGGGCCAATGGTATCATGATTAAAATTAGGTGAGGGAAGAAATCTCTTAGACTCTCAGGGCACCTAAGAATCACTTTCTTTATGTTAATAAACTTTTAATTTTGACATAGTTTTAGATTTACCGTGAAATTGCAGAGATAGTACAGAGAGTTCCCTTAAAATCCCTCAACCAGTCTCAGTCTTCCCTAATTATGATCTGACAGTGTCTTGGCACGTTTGTCAAAAATAAGACATCAATACTGATACACTACTAACTCTAGACTTTGGATTTTACCAGTTTTTCCATTAATGTCCTTTTTTTTCTGTTCCAGGATCTAATCCAGGATACTGTATCCTGCTTATTTGTCATGTTTCCTTAATCTCCTCTGGTCTGGGACAGTTTCTCCCTCCTTCCTTGTTTTCATAACCTTAAGGTTTCGAGGAGTAGGAATAGGAGTATTTTGCAGGATGTCAAAACCAAACATGCTGTGCTTTAAAGTGAGGCCCGAAACTCTCTTGCTTGGGAGAAACTGCTTTGTTTTGGAAGGCTAGAGAGGAAACATGGTGGATGCTGGGGAGAGAAGGCATGGAGAAGGATACTGTACCTACCCCCCTCCCATCTGCTCAGGGGAGGAAGAGCACCTGAGGACCATCAGTGTTCCGGTGTATTTGACGGTTATTTCTGGAGTCAGGGGTGTAACCCCACCACACATCAGAGTCACTGAGGAGCTTTTAAAAATACTGATGCCCAGGGGCGCCTGAGTGACTCAGTCGGTTGGGTGGCTGACTCTTAATTTTGGCTCAGGTCATAGTCTCAGGGTTGGGGCATTGAGCTCTGTGTTGGCTCCATGCTCAGTGTGGAGTCACTTGTCCCTCTGCCTCTGCCCCCCTCCCCCAGCTCACTCTTTCTCTTAAATAAATAAAATCTTAAACTAAACTAAAATAAAAATACTGATGCTCAGAATTCACCCCAGACCAATGAAATCGCAATTCTGGGGACGTGACTCAGGCATGGGTATTTTTCAACAGCATAGCACGTGATTCTCACGTGCGGCCGGGACCGAGACCTGCAGATGTAGCTGGCAATACGTATCTGTATTGTATTTCTTAGCTAGCAAAGAACATATTCGCCCAAGGACCAGAGATATAGCTGTGGAAAAGGAGCAGGCCCCAGCTATGCCACTGGGATTTGGGGTTTGAAGTCCTGGCAAAGTATCTTTTAGCAGATTTAATTGGCAGTATTATTCTACTTACTTTTCTTAACTAGCTTGAAAACTGAGTGCCAAGCAGTGGATTTGTGCCCTTAATCATCAGTCTGATGTGAGGCTAAAGCTGGTGAGTTACGGAACCCTGTTCCTCACTAGTATCTTGCTTGTGGCTGTCCTGTGATCAGGCCTGACTATTTGGATATACTGATCTATCAAACAGATAAAGACACTGAGGCCTGGGAATCAGGAAGCTGGTTCTAGTCTTAGGGCTTTTTTTTTTTAAGATTTTATTTATTTATTTGACAGAGACAGACAGTCAGCGAGAGAGAGAACACAAGCAGGGGGAGTGGGAGAGGAAGAAGCAGGCTCCCAGAGGAGGAGCCCGATGCGGGGCTCGATCCCAGAACGCTGGGATCACGCCCTGAGCCGAAGGCAAACGCTTAATGACTGCGCCACCCAGGCACCCCTCTAGTCTTAGGGTTTTAAAACCCATTTGACCATTGGCTGGTTACTTAATTTCTCTGGAACTTAATTTCTCTGAAACGCAGGGCACTCACCAGGAAAATGAAGGGTTTGCATTAGGTCACCACTGAGATCTCTCTGGCTCTAACATTCTATGATTCTCTTAAATCCCAGTTTGTCACTTCCTGAATGTGTTACCTTGAGTGAACCACTTAGTCTGAGGCCTCATTTTCCCATCTGTGAAATAGGGACAGGGATGTCTCCCCTCGAGGTCACTGCGGGCACTAATTGGGATCCCTCTTTGCGAGGTGCTCACAATTCTAGCTGTAATGTTTTCTAAAAGGGGTGATTGTTCCCTCTCTTGGGGATCATTGTATCACCTGTGCCTCTCTTTCCCACACTATGTAAGTGCCTCCAAGTACTCAATAAGTATTTGTGGGCTGGACATGGCGTAATTTGAAGATAAAAGCTAGTCAACACAGCAGTAGATTACAACACTGGCTTCCATTGGGTTCACCTGAAGAGCTTTAAAAACCGTGACTCTTCCATCAAATCAGAGACCAATCAAATTAGCAATCTCTGGGGATGGGCTCCAGATGTCAGGTGGGGTTTTTTTTTTGTTTTTTTTTTTAAGTTTCCCAGGTGATTCCCTGGCTGAGAACCACTGCCTTACAAGGGCCAGTTCTTGCTCAGGGAGTTGAAGAAACAGAAGATGGCCCAAGTAGTAAAGGCTGCCCAGTCCTTGAAGGGCTTGCACTCTATCTTTCTTTCTGTCTCCATCTACCACAACACTTAGCACAGGTGCATGGCAGGAACTCAACATGAATTTGTTGAATTGGATGGAATTTAAAAAAATATCCAGCTCACCATTTTCTCCCTCAGCCATGTCACTCGCTATGTGATGCAATTTACAGAGCAGGTGAAGTCAAGGATTCTAACTCATGTTCCTCCTCAATCATGTTCTCACTACAGCACAGGGTCTTTTAAAAACATTTTTGTATTTTTAGGATTCATACAATTTAATGAGTCTAGTTTGAAAGTGAGCGTCCCTCATTCCACCCGCACTCTGTGGCCGCATGCTGGTCCAGCGATGCAATCCTGCGGCTGATCGGTGCTTGGGGCTGGAGAGCAAGGTGGCAGGCAGCATGAAGGTGGTGGCATTTTCAGCAGCTGGAGTCACCGCAAGCCCATGTCACTGCGGTGAGGTGTGTCACCCACTGACCGTACGGCATCCGATTTGACCTCTCTCCCTTAGGTTCTCAATGCTTTATTTATCTTCACACTAAGAACGTAGTTTTAAAAAGATTCTGAGATGCTCTCCTTATTATTAATACAGGTGCTTACTTAGTTCCAGATAAATACAGACCCCCCCCTCCTTTTTTTGAATGTGTTGTAGCTTTATATGAAGTTAATGGAGCAAGGCAATGCTCAAACGTCAAATTAAACTGCACAGCTCTGTAATCACTCAGACTGACACGGCATAAAAGGATAATTAGTAGTTCATTACATGGAACATTGTTTGTTCAGCTAAATTGATTTCTCAGCTGCCCATGTTTTCTGTTTACTTAGTAAGCGCTCCACTGCACATTTTTATTTGAGAGCTAGGAAATCCCTTTCCCTGAACTTTTTTTTTTTTTATCAGTGCAGTTTTTAAAATATAATTTGCTTGAGCTGGGTGAACCTCCGAATGACATACAGGTGTACGGTAACAATCCTGAGTGTGGATTGATGCTCGGAACACAAAACCGGCTGTGGTCAGAAACCTGCGAGACTACCTAAAGGCCGGAACATACCCAGTGGCTTTGTACCTGGAAATGCTTTTGTGGCTGTTTGCTTTTCAACTTAAGAGTGAACTCCCCTCGCAGAAAGGGAGGGAGGGAGGGAGAGAGAAATTGGAATAGACACCTAATCCCTTGCTGTTCAAAGTGGAAATTTTCCAACAAAGTTTTTCTTAAACCCTTCATGTTGCCTGTTAATGCCAATATAAAGGAAACAGTGGCTGTTTTAGGATTTCCTGCAACCCTGCTCACCATCGGCGGGATTTAGAAAAAAGGCTAAATGCTAGCTTTGAAACTTTCTGAAATTGCTCCTTTACAAAGATAATGTGCATTTGCTAGGTAGGCGCAGCATAGCTGTCCATTGCACATGCCCTTTGGTTCCTTCCATGTCCTTTGCACTTCTCTCTGGCGAGTGAGGCATCCACAGAGATTTTTCTGGGCAAATATGGACATTCAGAGGTGTGGTCTTTGACTCCATCAGCATCTACCTCCAAACACGCAGCTCGCCCGGCTTTGGCCATTGCTTGCTTGGCTCAGCTTGACCAATGGGCTAATACATTGAACTAAATGACCTTGGAGTTTTGATAGCCACAAGGGGAGGAGGGAAGCCAGTTCTGCAGCAAGTTCAAGGCTTGAGAACAGGATGGAATATTTTTCTGGGCAACATGTCAGGCTGAAAGTTCTGCCACAAAGACGTTTGTTTCCCAAAAAATTCTCATTGTTAACTAGGTTTTGCTAGTCCTTGGAGGAACTTAGGAATCTGCTTTTTTGATTAAACATCGACATCGTCTGCATTAAATGGAGAAGGTGAGTCTTTGAGAGGAGAGGGGAGGCCTTTTGAGGCCGGGCAAAGAAAAGCTCAGTGGCTCACTCTGGTGAAGTATTCTTTCAAAATACACGTGTGCAGCTGGGGTTTGCACTAAGGGAACTAAAAACTGTATTAAATTCCACCACGACCAAGTTCTGGATTTCTTTCCTTGGCCCATTAGAGGGCATTTATAACATAAACCCAACGTATTGGGCAGGCGTCTCTCAGTTACCAATATTAATGGGAGGAAGTAGAGCCTGCATGAATGCAATCCAGGGATAATCCCCGAGGCTCACCATGCTTTTTGATTTAATCTTTTTCCCTAGCAACGTTGTTAGGTGCTGGACTCAGAGTTGAAGGTGTACACAGAGGAAGAGCATCCTGACTTTTGGAGAGAGCATGGACATACAGTATAGTTGTATTCTTAGCACAAAAAGCCCAGCAGAAATGTGAAATTTGAAAATTTCAGTTTGCAATGCCATTTCAAAGGTTTTTCTCTGCAGACAGTAATTTGGGGGTCAAAGTCGCAGGCAGGCTATTCCCTTGTAGGCTTTGAATGTGGAAACCAGTCAGTGTGAAGATCTGTGATTACCCTGTATAGAGGGGGACCGTGCTCTGGTTAAAACAACGCTGATGAATGTGCTGTCATGAACTGCAGCCCCCGCCACGTGGCTGCGGTTTTACCCCTGCCATCGTCGTACCTTCCCTCCTCACCGTCACTGCAGGCTTCCTCTCCTTTCTTGGGCCGGCACAGTACTCTAAGTAAAGACAACGGGGTGGTTAGCAGTGTCAGACTGTCCTTTATTCCTGAGTACTACTTGGCGCTTGCCCACCCGTCTATCCTCTTTACATCCTGCAAACCCTTTGGTGTCTCTTGGCCGGGGCGTGGACCTTCTGGCTCCCCTTTGTCATCCCCTATCTCATTTCTCCTGCTGCTGTTTGCCCTAATTTTTGTCAACCAGATTAGCTGTTGTTGGTACCTCTACCCCCCAATCTTTACCACTTTTGGGGAAATGTGGGCTCAGACCCAGCCCAGTTCCTACGCTGATGCCAACAGAGGCTGAAAGCATGTAAGCAATCCTCCCCAACTTGCTCCTGCAGCAATTCCATTCAAGTTCTGCTGTCAGAACTGAATTATCTGGATGTTTTGTTGCAAACCTCTGGGTTTTTGTTTTCCACTAACTCTTCTTGGCTACCAGAGAGACCCAGGAACTGCTTCTCTAAGGGCAGGTCCTGGGCTCCATACATCTGTCTCCTCAACCACATTCAGGACATTCAGATGTGTGGTCTCCCTTCCGGGAGGCTCTTGTACTGGCCCAAGACACAGGGTGATGATTCTGTCCGGATGGCTCTTGTGGATCCCTGACTGGCTGTCCTTGCTCTAGTCCCTTCTTAGCTTCTTTAGCACCAAAATCACCTCATTTTTCTCCTCTCACACTACCTGTTTCTTTGCCCCCTCTTCCTGGCCCATGGAGTTGGGGAGACCAGAGACCAGGGCTGGGCCTCATTTCTTTTCCTGCCTCTTCTCATCTCTCCTCCGTTTAGGTGCTCCTCTCACTTGGTTCCATGGTTTCAAATCCTACCTGTACGTGCTGATGTCTCCCCATGTAGTATCTCCTAGTCTTGCCCGTTCTCCCGAGCTCCAGGCTCATAGCTAATGGCTACTCAGCAATTTGGGGTATAAACAGCATCTTTAACAGGGCTTAAAAGGAATTTGGGATTTCTTTCCTGGAACCTGTCTTGCTCTTTCCTTCCTCTAAGTTGAATAGCTGTATCCAGTTGCTAAGGCCAACTAGAAATCACCCTTGACTGTTCTTTTTTCCTTCCCTCCACATCCAATCCATCAGTGAGTCCTGGAGGTTCCTGTATTCAGAACGTATTTCCAATGGGTTGACTTCTCTCCGGCTTCCAGCCACCGTCATCGCTCCACTAAACTGGTAACACCCTTCTAACTAATCCTCCCTGCTTCTGCTCTAGCCCCTAACTCTATTCTTAATGGAGCAGGCAGAGTGCTCTTTCAAAAATGAAATTCCAGATTGTATCATTTCCCAGTTTGAAAACTCCTGTGGTGTTTACTGTGCTGAGAATAATCTCTAAACTTCACGTGGCCCATTGGCTCCACATGATCTAACCCATTGTCACTTTCTGGTATCATTTCACTTTCCTTTCTTCCCTCAAATTCCTATAGCGGAGTCCTCGCCTGTATTGCTCCCTCTGCCTAGAATGCTCTTCCTCATATCTTTGCATGATTGCGTCTGCCTCATACTTGAGGTGGCAGCTCAAATACCCTCTCAGAAAGACCTTTCCTGGACTTCATCTAAAGTCACTCTCAGTCAAATGATCCTTTATTAGCCCCTCTCTAGCATAAGTAACTCCTTGACTTTCTAAAAAAAACTATTTTTGGATTGTTTACTTCTTGGGAATAGTCTCCATGAGGGCAGAGCCTTTACTTTGTTGATGACGGAATCCCTTGTGCCTAGACTAATGTTTGGCATGTAATGCTCAATAAATACTTGCTGAATGGATAACGTCCAGCATCCTTGTCTGGACCGGAGAAGGGTCCCACCTTGCACCCATGAACACTCATGTCTCTGCTCTTCCTCTACCAACACCTTTGGGGTTGGTTTTCTCAGCTTTCACTCTGCCCTGTCTTGCTGTGTGGCTAAGAAACTCACTCCTGAGTCCACAACGCTGAGTTACAGCAGCCTTGCCCTTCAGTTTCCCAGTGGAATCTCTTGGTTTTTCATCCTTGCTTCAAGCTTCTGAGACTCTGGATGTCTGCTTCAATTACCGTTTTCATGGATGACTTTGGCTTGTCAAGGTCTTGCTTTCTCCCTGATGCTGGCCTAAACCACTAGGTCTTGCTTCATATTCCCCAGGGCCAGCTGCTTCCCACATTCTGAGGAAGCAAGGCATCGGGGAAAGCAGTTTGAAGCTAAATCCCAGCAGAGCCCGAAGAAGGCAGGTTCACTTTCTATCTCAAGGGGCATTTTCCATCGCAGTCATAGTCCACAGACGTGCACCACTGCTTCCCTGAGGCCTTTCATTTCAAGAGTCCCCTTGACCCTCCCAGGTGGAGAACGGCCCCATAACTGAAAATCTTAAGGCCCATTAAAATGCAAAATCTGGTGGAGATATAAACCAAGGAAAGCAAAATTTACAAGATTCCCTGCTTGGGACGCCATGTGAAAGATTGACACGGGAAAAGAAGGGTAATAGAAGCCTCACAATCAAAAAGGAAATTCCACTCTCATGTCCTGTCTATTGTTTGGCTTTTTGAGAGTAGGTGTGAGTACATGAGTGTAAATAATTTGCACATATCTATACTCCAATTACTGGTTTATAGATGAAGTATGTAAAGTATAGGTGATATTTATATTTTACTTTAATGAAAACTTATAAAATGAGTAATAGTTATTCGAGAACCTAGAATAACTTTTTTGGGTTTACTTGGATGATTAGGCCAGAAACACATTCAGAAAATTATATATATATATATATCTCTAAAAAAATCTAATAATATCTAAAAAATATCTCTCTGAAAAACAAAGTGCTAGTTCTGCAGCACTTCAACCTGTCAAACAAATATATATGAACATGTTTTTCTTTTGAAAGGCATATTATTATGTACCCGATAAATCAAAATAAGCTCCGAGTGACTTACATCTGTCAAATAAATAAAATTCAATCCCACATATATATATATCACCTGCTAAACCCAACGTGGGGACAAAATCAATTCAGTTACGCGATGCCTGTAAAAACAAAAAAATTAAAAAGATGTTTATAGGGGCACCTGGGTGGCTCAGTCAGTTGAACATCCAACTCCTGGTTTCGGCTCAGGTCATGATCTCATGGTCATGGGCTTGAGCTCCCTGTGGGGCTCCCCACTCAGCACAGAGCCTGCTTGAGATTCTCTCTCTCCCTCTGTCCCTTCCCTCCCTCGTGTGCATGCTCTCTCTCTCTAAAATAAATAAATGAATCTTTAAAAAAAAAAGATGTTTATATAGTAAGATAAAACAAAATTTGTTTTAAAAAAGAATTATATTCCATTATATTGATAATTGTTAACTTTATCCATTTAACCATTCTGCTATTAATGGGCATTTCATATTAATTTATTATATTAATGTTTATGTTTGTATCCACATGAAAATATTTCTATAAGGTTCATTTCTTAAAGTGAAATTACTGTTTAAGGAGATTACGCAGCCAGGCTCAGTCAGTTAAGCATCTGCCTTTGGCTCAGGTCATGATCTCAGGGTCCTGGGATCCAGCCCCACTCCAGGTCCCTGCCCAGCGGGGATTCTGCATCTTTCTGTCCCTCTGCCCCTTCGCCCCCTCCTGCTCTCTCTCTCTCCCAAATAAATGAGTAAATAAATAAATAAATACAATCTTTAAATAAAACAAGAGAGATTATGCATTGTTTTAAGGTTTTATTTTTAAGTAATCTCCACATCCAACATGGAGAGATCAACGCTTGCGTGGTCTACAGACTGAGCCAGCCAGGTGCCCCTAGACTGTGCATTTTAATTGATAAATACTGTGAGAGTTAAGCTCCAGCCAACATTGCATGAAGTTTACAAGTTTATACTGTCTTCACTACTGGACTCCTACTTTTGCTCGTTTGTTGAGTGAGCAGTTCCCCACCCTCTTTTTTATAGTTTTATTGAAGTATAATTGACATACAACGAATTTCACATATAACTTTCTGTGTGTGTGTGTGTGTGTGTGAAACTATCACCACAACCAAGCTAATAAACATTGCTGTTACTTCTAGAGGTTTCCTTGTGCTCTCCTATAATTCCTCACTATCTCTCCCATCCCCTCCTTACACTGTTCCCAAGCAACTACTGATCTGCTTTTGTCTCTATTCTATTTTCTTGGCTTTTATTTAAATGGAATCAAATAGTTTTCTTTTTTTGTCTGGCCTCTTCCACTCAGCATTATTATTTTAAGGTTCATTTATGTTGCTGTGTGTATCAATATTTCTTGCCTATTTATTACTGAATAGTATCACATTGAATGGATTTACCACACTTTATTTTCTATTCACCTGTTCATGGAATTTTAGGTTGTTTTCAAATGTCTTTGCTATTAGAATTATGTGTTGCTATGTTTTTAAAAATGGCTGAATGGTTTTCCAAAGTGCTTGTAACATTTTATATTCCCACAGTGAGTGTTCCCATTGAACCACATCCTCTCCAACACTCAGTCTGTCACATGTTTATTATCTTAGTGGTTGTGCAGTGGTAGCTCACTACCATTTTAATTTTCATTTCTCTGGTGACTAATGACATTGAACATCTTTCTAGGCACTTATTTTCCATGCCATATATCTTCTTTGGTGATGGGTCTAACATTTTGTCTATGGTTTTATTCAGTCATTTGTTTTCTTACTAATTTGTAAGAACTCTTTATATATTCTAGGTACAAGTCCTCTGCGGGAAATATGTTCTGCAAATATTTTCTTCCAATCTGGGGCTTGTCTTCATCATCTTCTCTTCCTTCTCCTTTTTCTTCTCTTTTTTGTTATAGTGTCTTTTGAAGAGCAAAAGTTTTTAATTTTGATGAAATCCAATTTATTGACTTTTTTCTTTTTTTTTTTTTTTAAGATTTTATTTGTTTATTTGTCAGAGAGAGAGAGAGAGAACACAAGCAGGGGGAGTGGCAGGCAGAGGGAGAAGCAGCCTCCTCGCTGAGAAAGGACCCCGATGCTGGACTAGATCCCAGGACCCTGGGATCACGACCTGAGTTGAAGGCAGACACTTACCCGACTGAGCCACCCAGGCGTCCCTTGATTTTTTCTTTATAGTTTTCCTTTTGTATTATATTTAAGAAATTTTTTGCAAAATCCACTATCACTTGCTGGCTTTGAAGGTGGAGAATGGGGCTACAATCCAAGGAATTAAGCAGACTTTAGATATTGGAAAAGGCAGAAAAATGGATGCATGCATAATGCTTCTGGACAGGAAAGAAGTCTTGCCAACATCTTGATTTTATCCCAATGAGGCCCACATCAGACTCCTAATATATGGAACTTCAAGATAATAGTATGATTTCATTTTAGAAACTACGCACAATATGTGTATGTGTGTATACTGAACAGAATGTAACCTCCTCCACTCAAATGTAAGTTCTTTGAGGCCAGGAATACTTTTATGTTCATTGTTATATCTCAGTGTCTATTAACAGTACTTGGTAGATAGTTGAAGGGGGAGGTCAATATAACTTATTGAATGAATTAATTAATCTATATGTTACCACATTTATATAAAGTAAATATATATATAGGTATAAGTTATGATACACAAAAGCATAGAACAGTGTTTGGAAGAATATATACTAAACAATTATCAATGGTTATCCCTGGGGAAGGACTAGGTTTGGGTAAAGGGGAAGTGAAAATAGACATTTACTATTATCTGACATTCTTCTGAAATTGTATGTTCATGTCAACATGTATTATTCTTATAAATAAAAATATTAGTAAAGGAAATAATTATTGTTTCAATTCTGATCAAACATCTTTAAATTTGATTTGAAGATTCTGTGTTCTGTATCATTAAGCACTGTTTTCCCAGGAGATTTTAAAAGGACACAAATCAGTATTAAACAATTAAAACTAAAGACCACGTGATTATTATCAGGAACTGCAAACCAGACTTCAAACAATGGCAGAAATAAAATATGGGTGCATGGTGAATTTCATCATCGGGCTTTGGGAAAGATTCAGAAGGTAGTGTCATATTGGGTAGATCGGTGGGGGTGTAATGAGTATCATGTGAGAAGACACTAGAAATTACTTCATAAGGCAACTGTTAATTTGGTATCCAGGAATGAAATTCAGAAACTAGAGAAGAAAAATATGCAATCCTTCTGATGAACTGAATTATGACTCATGGGGCAGCTTGGATGATTTTTGCTTGCTGAATTTTATGGCCCAGTAGTAGTTGTGGCAGTTCTCATATATAGGGTCATTGTAAAGTTTCCAGATGACTCAAATTACACAAAATCATTCCTTTTGATCAGCTTCATGATCAGTATTGATTGTCAAAGGTGAATATATCATGTAAGGATTCAGATTTCATTTAAGAAGACTTTATGGAGTGTTTACAGGACATTAGGATCTGGCATAGGCTCTATCAGAGATACAGAGACAAATCAGGTATGGATCCTCTTCTCTAAAAACAGAATCTTGGGATCTGAATCAAAACAGGAATGTAGGGGCCCCTGGGTGGCTCAATTGGTTAAGCATCTGCCTTCGGCTCAGGTCATGATCCCAGGGTCCTAGGATTGAGCCCCACATAGGGCTCCTTGCTCAGCGTGGAGTCTGCTTCTCCCTCTGCCCCTCCCCCACCCTGCTCGTGCTCTCTCTGTCTCTCTCACAAATAAGTAAAATGTTTAAAAAAAAACCCAGGAATGTAAATTGACATGAAAGGATTAAGGTGTTGAAGATACAAGATTATGAAGTTTTGAAGTAAGACAGTAACAATGGGACAGAAAGAAGGGGATGAATGAAAGAGTAATTGAAGAGGAAATGGAAAGACCATGGCCATTGATTGGTTGTAGTGACTATAAGAAAACTGCCAAGTCTGTTGGATTCACTGAACACCCCAGGTGACTCTTTTGAGGGAGTGACTTTAGCAGGCTTTGTCTAATTTCCAGGATTTCCTGGACTATAAATACAGCTACTAATTAATTATAATACAGCTATTTATTAAAGGGTGTCTGCAGCCTCTATGGAAAGCAAGGGGCCATTCAACCTCTGACCTGGTCAGGAGAAGTCATATTTTACTTACTTGTCTCACTTACCAGGCTTTGAGGTCCTTCTGGGAGAGGATTCATAGTTCTCTCTCTGTTCCTAGCGTCTTACACAGTGCTTGGTATATAGCAGACACTCGATTGTTTCTTGAATGGAACATAGAAGCAATAATTCGTCATTAGGAAGAGAGAACGTGACCAATAAATAAGCACTCAAACCTCCTCGATTTGTCTAGTAGAACTGAGTCCCTGAGGACTTGTGACACTCATTTTACAGAAGGTGACAGTGGGGTTGCATGCACCCATTGTATCTCTTGGGTTAGTAGGCAGACTGCTCCTGGACAAGCAGAACAGCAGGTCTTTCTATGTTGGAACTTATGCTGATTTTGGGGGGTATAGATCGATTATGATAAGGTGCCTCCTCCAAGGAACTTAGAGACCAGTGAGAGCTCATTAGCTGTACTAGATGGATGCAGATGGAAACTACAACTCCAAAAGGGTACGTTTACCCATGTGTATTCGCCAGGATCGGCTTGGGTATACCGTGGCAACGAACAACCTCCACATCTCAGTGGTTCCCAAGGACAGCGTTTTGCTTACCCCACATGTCTGTTTGGAGTTGGCTGCAGCTATGCTCCACATTCTTCACTCAGGGACCCAGGCTGAAATGATGATTGTTTCCACCTTGAACATTGCTCGTCATGTGGCAGAGGCAGGCACTGACTTTTCTTCCTGGAAGTCACGTATATCACGTCACACGTCTTGTCAGCCAGAGCAGGTCACGTGGGTATACCTGAGTTCAAGAGGCTAAGTAAATATAATCATCCCACAGGAGGGGCAGTGAATATCGATGAACAGAAATATAATCTATGACATCATTCTTCTGCAGTCTCATTTCTCAGCCTTAAGACTCGAAGTCTTGGAGGCAAATCTTGGAGAATAAGGAATAGGGAGGATATAGGAATAAAGAGGATGTTCTGAGAGAAGCTGGGATTGTGGAAGAAAATTCAAATAAAGGAAGCATCAGGATAAATGTGAGAGGACTTTTAATTTAGCCATATACCCAATGGGGTTTGGTAGGGATGGTTGTGAAGTCACGGAATTTTATTTTTCTCTGCAGATGATATTATCATATGCTTGTCACGACTAGGCTATTACTGTGAATTTTTTAAAAGAAGAAAAATGAAAAGATTTTGATCTAATGTCATCTTTATTTCAGAAAAAAGATAAGAACACTAATTGTTAAGACTGACAAAGATTTAATTTCTAGTTGCATTGAGAGGAAAAAAATTAACAGACTAACAAAATTATAACCTTAACATGATTGAACTCATTACTTTTGAAATGTGGAGGAGATACTTTGCGTTGGTTTTTTAGTTTGTTTATGGAACTGGAAATGACTTTAGCATGTTAATATTTTATCAAATTAAAATTAATATCATTATGTTTTGAGAATCAAAATGTAAATGTAATGTAAATGCCATTATATATGTTAGAGTATGTGCTTTATTTTTTATAAAAATAATACATGTTTATTATCGAAATTTCAAGTAGCACAAAAAGTACGAAAAAAGAAAAAATTACTTATAAATAACTGAGAATAATATGTGGTGAACACTACTTCAGTTAACCCTATATACATGAATAGAGATTGACATATGAATTGATAGGCAAGGAGATAGGTAGGTAGGTAGGTAGATGGATAGATAGATAGATAGTTTTATAAGAATGAGATCAACCTATGCCAACTATTAAAAATACATTTAATTTTATTCTAATTTACTAGACATTGAGATGTGGGATTTTTGAATTTTTGACAGATGTTTTTCTTCCCAAGAGATATTATTCTTTTAAAAGGCTAAGCTTAAAGATTTTGAGAACCATCAAGACATTAGCCATATCACATTTTAAAACTGAAATGGTCCATTTTTTATAGTGCTCACTGATTTCCTGCTATGAAGGAGGAAGCTTTTCAATACTCTTATCCTCTCTTCCTCTCTTCCCTTCAAATCTATTTTTCATTTGGATTTTATTTAATTCTAATATAATTTCAAACTTATCCCAATGGTATAAGAACAGTGAGAGGCATTCCTGTATACCTGTTCCAAATTTTTATATTTTGCTTCATTTTTTTATTCTCTTTATAATTTACACACATGCATATTATTTTTTCTAAACCATACTTAATACACAGTTAAATGTATTTCTGAAGAACAAGGACAATTTCTTAAATAATCATAGTGCAATTTTCAAGGCAGGAAATTTAACATGGATGTAATACTATTAACTACTCTGTAGTTCATATTCCAATTTTGTCAGCGTTCGTCCAACATGCTTTTTACAGATCTTTTTCCTCGTACGGGATCTAATCTAGGATCATTCATTACTTGGTTATCGTGTCTCTTTAATCTCCTTTAATCTGAAGCAATTCTTCAGCCTCTCATTTTTCTTGATCTCGACAGTTTTGAGTTTAGGCAAGTTATATTGTAGAATGTCCCTCCATTTGGATTTGTCTAATGTTTTTTTTNGAGGAGCCTGATGTGGGGCTCGATCCCATAACGCCGGGATCACGCCCTGAGCCGAAGGCAGACGCTTAACCGCTGTGCCACCCAGGCGCCCCTGTCTAATGTTTCTTGATGATTTGATTCAGGCTCTGCATTTTTGGCAAGGATGCCACTGAGGTGATGTGCTTTCTCAATGCATCATATTAGGGGGCACAAGATGGCTGTTTGTCCCCACATTGGTAATGGTAACATTGATCACATGATCAAAGTGGTATCTACCAGATTTCTCTTCTGTAAAGGTAACATTTCTCCCTTTTTAATTAGTAAGTATAGTAACCAGAGAGATTCTAACACCATTTAATATCCCATGGCATCAAAACGTTGCCCATCAGTTTTAGCATCCACTGACGATTTTCTGTTTTTATCATTTCTTTTATATTAGTTGACTTTGTACTACAAAGAATTTTACTTTCTCCACTATTTACTTATTTTTTCACTGCACTATGCACTTTTATGGATTGAATTGTTTCTACCTCACCTCCCCACAAAGACATGTTCAAGTCCTAACGCCCAGTACCTCAGAATGTGACCTTATTTGGAAATAAGGTTTTTGGAGATTTAACCAAGTTAGGTGGAGGTGATTAGGTTGAGCCTGAATCCAAGATGACTGGTGTCCTGTTGAAGAGGGAAAATTTGGACACAGACACACACAGAGGAAAGACTGTATGAAGACACACAGGGAGAATGCCGTGTGAACACAGAGGGTCAGGGGTACGCATCCACTAGCCCAGGAACGCCAAATATTGCTGGCAAACCACTTACCAAGGTGCTAAGAGGCAAAGAAAGATTCCCTACAAGTTTCAGAGGGAGCATAGACCTGCTGATGCACCTTAATTTTGGACTTCTAATCTCAAAGAGATTAGATTAGATCTAACCTGCTTTTTTAGGTCACCCAGTTTGTGGTAACTTTGTTAAGGTGGTCCTAGGGAACGAATATAATATGTGTGGATTCTTATTTTATTCAAACTGTTGTAATCAATTACTATCGTTATTTATTTTGAAGCATTAATTGTCCCAGAATTTGCTGGAGGGAGCCCCTGGAAGCTGGCTCATGCATGCTTTTGACATGACCCCATTATCCTTTGAGCATTTCCTTAATTTTTGGCACAAGAAGATGGTCCTGCTTATCTTGGTCCTCTGCCCTAGGCCCCCAGCTCTACAGGTAGGCGGTATCTCTCTTTCTCTCTGACTCACTCCCTGTCTCTCTTTCTATCTGTTTACCTATCCATCTATTTATCATAATCTATGTATCCATCATTCCCCTGAGTTTATACTGATACTTTCAGTTTCAATCTGATACCTCAGGATACATTCTTGGCTTCCTTTTGCTTTTTTCTATTTGCAATTCCCTTTAACCACAAGGAGAAATCTGGCTCTTATTATGTCAAATATATTTCTCATTTGCTCAAGCCTAAAATATATTATTTATTTGCCTAAACTCACAAAATTAATTTTAGAATTGCTAATCCATACCACTGAAAAAACCAAATTTATTAACCAGAGTTCAATATTTCTATACAGTTTATTCACTTCTGGGAGGTAAAATTTAAATACAGAGATATACTCTAATCTTAAGTGTACAGTTTATTGAGTACTGACGAATGCATACAGTTATGTATTCTATACCTCCATCAATATACAAAACCTTCCCATTACTCCAGAAAGTTTCCTATGTCTATTACCAGTTAATCCCCTCCCCCAAGGCAATATGTTTTCCAGTTTTTTTTAACCATCGTCCGTGTGATTTTCAGTTATAACTTTTTTATTCCTGTTGGTAATTTTTATTGTTTTTCTTTTTTTCTTATGTATTCTAGATTTCTCAAGTATTTGTTTCCCATTTAATTGATTTCTGTTCTTTACTTTTCTTTCCTTGTACTTAATTTGATATTAATTAATTTATTTTTTACCTTCTTCACATTAGAACTTGATCATTGATTGTAAACTTCTCTATTGTAACTATCTGACACTATAAATTTTTTTTTTAAAGATTTTATTTATTTATTTGACAGAGACAGCCAGCGAGAGAGGGAACACAGGCAGGGGGAGTGGGAGAGGAAGAAGCAGGCTCCCAGCGGAGGAGCCTGACGTGGGGCTCGATCCCAGAACGCTGGGATCACGCCCTGAGCTGAAGGCAGACGCTTAACGACTGAGCCACCCAGGGGCCCCTAACACTATAAATTTTTATCTAAGCACTGCTTTAGCTGCATTCCATAAATTTGGTATGCTGTTATTTAATCATTGTCCAATTAAAAATATTTTATAATTTCTCTATGCTTTCTTTAAGTTACGTATTATTTAGAAATGTGTTGCTTAATTTCCAAATATTTGGTGGCTTTTTAAAACATCTTACTACTATAAACATTGGGGTGCATGTACCCCTTCAAATCAGCGTTTTTATATTCTTTGGGTACTTAGTGAAATTGCTGGATCGTGGGGTAGTTCTAGTTTTTAACTTTTTGAGGAACCTCCAAACTCTTCTCCAGAATGACTGCACCATTTTGCATTCCCACCAACAGTGCAAGAGGGCTCCTCTTTCTCCACAACCTCGCCAACACCTGTTGTGTGTGTGGTGGTATCTTATCAGGGTTTTGATTTGTATTTCCCTGATGATGAAGCGATGTTGAGATCTTTTAATGTGTCTGTTGGACATCTATATGTCTTCTTTGGAAAAATGTCTGTTCATGTCTTCTGACCATTTCTTAACTGGATTATTTGTTTTTTGGGTGTTGAGTTTGGTAAATTCTTTATAGATTTTGAATACTAATCCTTAACTGAGGGTCAATGGAGGGAGGTGGGTGGGGGATGGGCTAGATGGGTGATGGGTATTAAAGAGGGCACTTGTTGCAATGAGCACTGGGTTTTGGTAAATGATGAATTACTGAATTCTACTCCAGAAACCAATATTGAACTGTATGTTCACTACAAAATTTAAATTAAAAAAAAGTAAATTGAGGAATTAAAAAAATATATATCTTACTATTATTGATTTCTAACTTCCTTAATGGTTAGGGACTAAACCCTGTAAGTTTCCAAACTTTTGAAATTTATTGAGACATGTTATGTTTCAGCATATTGATACTATTTTGGTAAATGTTCTCCATGTACTTGAAAAGAATATATATTCTGAAATTTTGGGCTGTTCTATATATGTCATTTGGTCAAGGTGGGTAATAGTGTTGTCCAGCATTTTTATGTTCTTACTGATTTTTTTTAGTCGTTTTCCTCTCAATAACTAAGTTCCATAACATGTACAGAATACATTTTATTCTATAACCAAAATTTCCCCAAGGAATAGTCTTTGGTATATATTTAAATAGATTAAAATGTCACCATCACTCCCCTTACCATATCTTATCTAATGATGATTTCTTCATTTGGGTTTCACATAGTATTATAGGTATTTTATTTCCTAAGTTCTTGAAAATGTAAATATATCTAGTCTATTGCCTTTCTCTTTGAATGGCAACATGATTGGATATACTATTCTTGATCACAGATATTTTTTCCCTTCAACTTTTTAGGGAAAAAAGTTGAATTCAGTCATTGGATGATGTTGCATAGATGTCAGAAGACAGGCTGGTATTTTTCTTCTAAAGGGTGACTTAATTTTTCTCTCTAGATGTGATAAGGATTCTTTTTTAATCCTTAAAGTTCAATAACTTAATCAGGGTTTTTCTTTACGTAGATGGTTTTGTGTCCGTTTTCCCTGGCATATGATATGTCCTTTTGGTCTTCAGATTTAGCTCTTTCAGTTAGTATTCCTACATATTGCTGATCTTTTTTTCTGTTCTTTTGGTTGGGTGCTCTGATACAAGGGCACCAATTATCATTATGTTGTAAAGATTTTCTCTCTCCCTCACATCTAACAGTTTCTTTGTAATTGCTTTAATAGCTTATATTTTCCTTTTATATTTTAAAAATATATATGTATATTTATATAGTATAACATATATATTTTCTGTAGATGTAATCATCCCAAGCCCTTCTTCTTTACCATTAATTTGATATATTTTGCCATATGCTTGCTTTCTTAAATTTATTTACTAGAGCTTCAAAGTTGTTACTTGCTTCTTAATCCGTTGATCTGGTATCTTCTCTGTCTTTAATTATGTTGTTTTACCATTCTACCTTGTAATAGACATTTTTAAAAATTTCTTTGTACATAAAGCAGTCGTGGGCATCTTGCACTCTTTGGTAATATTTTCTGAGTTCTTCACCAGGCTTTTGCTCCGTAGGATATCTGATACTTTTGAAAATTCTTTTTACTGTACTATTATCCAAAGTTGTCATATAATTTCTTTTCAAATTACTCAAGCTTAATGAGTGAAGCTCAGTCTAGATCTTACATTTACTTTGACTTTTCTTTAATGCTATTTTTCTTCATTTTTTGGTCTTTCTTCCTCTGATCAGTGTGGGGACATAAGGTTGCTCTCTGTGTACCTTCTTTTTTTTTTTTTTTAAGATTTTATTTATTTATTTGAGAGAGAGAGAGAGCAAGTGCTTGAGGAGCAGGGGACAGAGGTACAAGCAGACTCCAGGCTGAGCTTGGAGCCCGATGTGGGGTTCCATCTCAGGACCCTGAGATCATAACCTGAGCTGAAACCAAGATGTTTAACCAACTGAGCCACCTAGGCCTCCCTGTGTACCTTCTTAGAGCCTGAGGGAACGTGGGTGGAGTGGGCTGACCTCCTTTAATGCCCAGCATACCTACTCCCTGGGAGCCTAAGAGAACTGCTGCCTCTTTTGAGAATCTCCTCCATATTCTGTACCAGGATTCAAGGGTGTATCATAATCCCATGAGCTTCAGCTCATTCTCCAACACACCACAGAAGCCCGGGACATTGTAAGCTCAGGCTACTACTCGTGCTTAGTAGAGGTTCGGGGAATCATAAAGGAGCTTTTACTTTTAGGAGTTTTTCCTTGGAATATTGTAGGGAGCTCTACTCACCTCAGTTTCCTTTGCTCCAGGAGCATTGTTCAAAAAATCCCAAGATTTTGCTGATACACTTTGTTTCCTCAGTTCTGCCTTTAATAGGTTAGAAATTGTGGGAGAGTGCAAAAATGGCACCCTGCTAGTGCCTCCATCCTCAGACAGAGTTCCAACAGACACGTTCTCGTGTGGCAGTCACTTTAAGAGAAACCAATGAATCTTTTTTTCACATATGGTCTAAGTACTTTTCAACTTGCTGCTATTTTGAAAAGAAAACTTTAATTCCATTATAGTTAACATGCGCTGCTATGTTAGTTTTGGGTGTACTGTATCATGATTAAATAATTTTATGCAATACTCAGTGTTCATCAGGGTAAGTGTACTCTTCACTTCATCGATTTCACCCATCCTCCCACCCACTTCCCCTCTAGTAACCATCAGTTTGTTCTCTATAGTTAAGAGTCTTTTTTTTTTCCTTTGGTTTATCTCATTTTTTATTGTTCATTTGTTTGTTTCTTAAATTCCACGTATGAGTGAAATCGTATGGTATTTGTATTTCTCTGACTTATTTCACTTAGCATTATACTTTAGATCCTTCCATAATGTTGCAAATGGCAAAATTTCATTCATTTTTATGGCTGAATAATATTTCATTGTATATATGTGTCATCTCCTCTTTATCCATTCATCTATCAGTGCACACTTGGGCTGCTTTCATAATTAAGCTATTGTAAATAATGCCACAATAAGCATAAGGGTGCATGTATCTTTTTGAATTAGTGTTTTTGTTTTTTTTGGGGAAATACCTAGTAGTGGAATTACTGGATCATATGGTAGTTCTATTTTTAGTTTTTTGAGGACCTCCATGCTCTTTTCCACAGTAGCTGCATCAGTGTGCATTCCTACCAACAGATCACAAGGGTTCCCTTTCTCCACATCCTCGCCAACATTTGTTGTTTCTTGTGTTTTTTATTTTAGCCATTTTGACAGGTGTGAGGTAATATCTCCTTGTAGTTTTGGTTTGCATTTCCCTGATGATGGGTGATGTTGAACATCTTTTCATGTGTCTGTTGGCCCTCTGGGTGTCTTCCTTGGAGAAATGTCTGTTCATGTCTTCTGCTCACTTTTTAATTGGATTACTTTTGTTTTTTTATTTTTTGTTTTTCGTTTTTAGTGTTGAATTGAATAAGTTCTTTATATATTTTGGATACTAACCCTTTATCAGATATCTCATTTGCAAATATGTTCTCCCATTCAGTAGGTTATCTTTCAGTTTTGTTGATTGTTTCCATTGTTGTGCAAAAGCTTTTTATTTTGATGTAGTCTCAGTAGTTTATTTTTGCTTTTCTTTCCTTTGCTCAGGAGACATATCTAGAAAAATGTTGCTACAGTTGATGTCAGAAAATTACTGCCTGTGCTCTCTTCTATGATTTTTGTTGTTGGAGGTCTCACATTTAGGTCCTTGATCCATTTTGAGTTTATTTTTGTGTATGCTATAAGTAGTCCAGTTTCATTCTTTTGCAAGTAGCTTTCCAGGTTTCCCAACACTATTTGTTGAAGAGATTGTCTCTCTTATTTCATATTCTTGCCTCCTTTGTCAAAGATTAATTGACCAAATATGTGGGTTTATTTCTGGGGTTGCTATCCTGTTCCATTGACCTATGTGTCTATTTTTGTGCCAGTACCACACTGTTCTGATTACTACAGCTCTGTAGTATATCTTGAAATCTGGGATTGTGATACCTCCAGCTTTGTTCTTTTTCAAGATCTCTTTGACTCTTTGGGGTCTTTTATCATTCCATACAAATTTTAGGATTATTTGTGCTAGATCTGTGAAAAATCCTGTTGGTATTTTGAAAGGGATTACATCAAATCTATAGATTGCTTTGGATAATATGACATTTTAACAATATTTGTTCTTCCAATCTATAAGCATGGCATATCTTTCCTTTGCTTTGTGTCATCTTTAATTTCTTTCATTAGCGTTTCATAGCTTTCAGAGTATGGGTCATTCACCACCTTAGTTAAGTTTATTCTTAGGTATTTTATTATTTTTGGTCTAATTATAAATGAGATTACTTTCCTAATTTCTCTTTCTGCTACATCATTATTAGTATATAGAAATGCAAAAATTTCTTGTGTACCAATTTTTGTATCCTGCAAACTTAATTCATTTATCAGTTCTAGTAGTTTTTTGGTGGTCTTTAGTGTTTTCTATATATAGTATCATGACATCTGCAAATAGTGAGCATATTACTCCTTCCTTAGCAATTTGGAGGCCTTTTACTTCCTTGTGTTGTCTAATTGCTGTGGCTGGCACTCCCAGGACTATGTTGAATAAAAGTGGTAAGTGTGAACATCCTTGTCGTGTTCCTGATCTTAGGAGAAAAGCTGTTTTTCACCACTGACTATGATGTTAGTTGTAAATTTCATATATGGTCTTTACTTTGTTGAGGTATGTTCTCTCTAAACCTACTTTGTTGAATGGATGTTGTGCTTTGTCAAATGCTTTTTCTGCATCCATTGAAATGATCATGTGGTTTTTATCGTTTCTTTTGTTGATGTGATGTATCATGTTTATTGATTTGCAAATATTAAATCACCCTTGCGTCCCAGGATTAAACCAACTTGATCATGGTGAATGAGTTTGTTTAATGTATCACTGGATTTGGTTTGCTAATATTTTGTTGAGGATTTTTACATCTATGTTCATCAGAGATACTGGTCTATAGTTCCCTTTTTTTGTAGTGTCTTTATCCAGTTTTGGTATCAGGGTAACATTGGCATCCTAGAATGAATTTGGAAACTTTCCTTCTTCTATTTTTTGGAATATTTTGAGAATAAGTATTAACTCTTCTTTAAATGTTTGGTAGAATTCAGCTGTGAAGCCATCTGGTCCTGGACTTTTCTCTTTGTTGGGAGTCTTTTGATTACTGATTCAATTTCACTGCTGGTAATTGGTCTGTTCAAATTTTCTATTCCTTCCTGATTCAGTTTTGAGAGGTTATATGTTTCTAAGAATTTATCCATTTCTTCTAGGTTGTCCAATTTGTAGGCATACAGTTTTTCATAATATTCTCTTACAATCCTTTGTATTTCTGTGGTGTTGTTTATTTCTCTTCTTTCATTTCTGATTTTGTTTTTTTGAGTTCTCTTTCTCTTTTTGATGAATCTGGCTAAAGGTTTATCAATTTTTTTGATCTTTTTGTTGAACCAGCTCCTGATTTTATTGGTCTGTTGTATTCTTTTTTTAGTTTCCATTTCATTTATTTTTGCTCTAATCTTTGTTATTTTTTTCCTTCTACTAGTTTTGGGCTTTGTTTGTTTTTCTTTTCCTGGCTTCTTTATGTATAAGGTTAGGTTTTTTGAGATTTTTCTTGCTTCTCAAGGTGGGCCTGTAGTGGTGTAAGCTTCCCTCTTGGAACAGCTTTTGTTGCATCCCCCAAATTTTGGACCATTGTGTTTTCATTTTCGTTTGTCTCCATGTATTTTTTTATTTTCTCTTTGATTTCTTGGTTGATCCTTTCATTGTTTAATAACACATTATTTAGCCTTCGTGTATTTGTGTTTTTTTCTGGATTTTTGTGGTTGATTTCTAATTTCATAGCATTGTGGTTAGAAAAGATGCATGATATGACTTTGATCTTTTTGAATTTGTCGAGACTTGCTTTGTGGCCTAATATGTGATCTATTCTGGAGAATGTTCCATGTATACCTGGAAAAATATGTATTCTGCTGTTTTGGGTTGAAATGTTCTGAATATATCTGTTAGTTCCATCTGGTCCAATGTGTCTTTCAAAGTCATTGTTTCCTTCTTGATTTTCTGTTTGGATGATCTAGCCATCAATGTAAGTGGGGTGTTAAAGTCCCCTACTATTATTGTATTACTATCAATTACTTCCTTTCTGTTTGTTATTAACTGCTTTATATATTTGGGTGCTCCCATGTGGGTGCATGAATATCTACAATTGTTATATCTTATGGTTGGATTAGTTTCTTTATGATTATATAGTATCTTTCTTTGTATCTTGCTACAGTCTTTGTTTTAAAATCTGTTTTGTCTAATATAAGTATTGCTACTCCAGTTTTCTTTCCACTTCCACTTGCATGATAAATGCTTTTCCATCCCTCCACTTTCAGTCCACATGTGTCTTTAAGTCTGAAATGAGTCTTTTGCAGGTAGCATAGATGGGTTTGCTTTTTTATCCATTCTATCACCCTATGTCTTTTGATAGGAGTATATAGTCCATTATGGTCAAAGTAATTATTGATAAGTATGTACTTATTGCCATTTTGTTACTTGTTTTATAGTTGTTTTTGTGGTTCTTCTCTGTTCCTTTCTTCTCTTGCTCTCTTCTCTCACAGTTTGTTGGTTTTCTTTAGTGATACACGTGGATTTCTTTCTCTTTATTTTTTGCTTATATATTACTGGTTTTTATTTTGTGGTTGCCATTAGGTTTGTATGTAATATCTTCTGCATGCAGTAGTCTATATTAAGGTGATAGTCGTTTAAGTTTGAACCCATTCTTTACTTCTCTCTCCCATACATTTTAAGTATACGGTGCCATACTTGACTTTCTTTCATTTTGTGACTCCTTTGATGATTATTATAGATATACTTAATTTTACTGCTTTTGTGCTTTCTATTTTTCTAACTCCTGCCTATGGTCTTTCTTTGCACCTAAAGAGTCCCCTTTGACATTTCTTGTAGAGCTGGTTTAGTGGTCATGAACTCTTTTAACTTGTTTGTCTGGAAAACTCTTTGTCTTTCCTATTCTGAACGATAGCCTTGCTGGATAGAGTATTCTTTGCTGGAGGTTTTTTTTCTTTCAACACTTTGAATTTATCATGGCACTCCCTCCTGGCCTACAAAATTTCTTTTCTTTTTCTTTTCTTTTCTTCTTCCTTCCTTCCTTCCTTCTTCCTTCCTTCCTTCCTTCCTTCCTTCCTTCCTTCCTTCCTTCCTTCCTTCCATTATGTTCAGTTAGCCAACATATAGTTAGCCTACGAAGTTTCTGCTGAGCAATCAGCTGATAGCCTTATGGGATTTCCCTTGTATGTAACTCTTTTATTTTCTCTTGCTGCTTTATTCTCTCTTTATCACTACTTTCTGCCATTTTAATTACTATGCGTCTTGGTGTGGATTTTGTTGGGTTGATTTTCTGGAGGCTCTCTATACCTCTTGGACTTGAATTTCTCTTTCCTTCTCAAGATTTGGGAATTTTGTAGCTATTATTTATTCAAATAAATTTTCTACCACCTCTTCTCTCTACTCCTCCTGAGATCCCTATAATGTAAATGTTGTTTTGCTTGATGGTCACTGAGTTCCCTAAATCTATTTTCATTTTTTATTATTCTTTTATCTCTCCTCTTTGGCTTGATTGCTTTCTGTTACTTTGTCTTCCAGATCACTGATCTGTTCTCCTGCTTCCTCTAGTCTACTATTTATTCCATCTAGTATAATTTTTTTTTTTAAGATTTTATTTATTTATTCGACAGAGAGAGAGACAGCCAGTGAGAGAGGGAACACAAGCAGGGGGAGTGGGAGAGGAAGAAGCAGGCTCGTAGCGGAGGAGCCTGATGTGGGGCTCGATCCCATAACGCCGGGATCACGCCCTGAGCCGAAGGCAGACACCTAACCGCTCTGCCACCCAGGCACCCTCCATCTAGTATACTTTTAATTTCAGTTATTAAGGACTTCATCTCTGACTGGTTCTTTTTAATGTTTTCTATCTCTTTGTTAAGAATCTCACTGAGGTCCTCCACTCTTTTCTGAAGTCCAGGGAGAATCTTTATGATCATTACTTTATTTATTTATTTTTTTAATAATTTTTTTATTATATTATGTTAGTCACCATACAGTACATCCCTGGTTTTTGATGTAAAGTTCGATGATTCATTAGTTGCGTATAACACCCAGTGCACCATGCAATACGTGCCCTCCTTACTACCCATCACCAGCCTATCCCATTCCCCCATCCCCCTCCTCTCTGAAGCCCTCAGTTTGTTTCTCAGAGTCTATAGTCTCTCATGCTTTTCCAATGATGACATAAAAATGGCTAACAGGCACATGAAAAAATGTTCAAAATCATTAGCCATCAGGGAAATTCAAATCAAAACCACACTGAGATACCACCTTATGCCACTTAGAATGGCAAAAATTGACAAGGCAAGAAACAACAAATGTTGGAGAGGATGTGGAGAAAGGGGATCCCTCCTACATTGTTGGTGGGAATGCAAGTTGGTACAGCCACTCTGGAAAACAGTGTGGAGGTCCCTTAAAAAGTAAAAAATAGAGCTACCCTATGATCCAGCAATTGCACTACTGAGTATTTACCCCAAAGATACAGATGTAGTGAAGAGAAGGGCCATATGCACCCCAATGTTCATAGCGGCATTGTCCACAATAGCTAAATCATGGAAGGAACTGAGATGCCCTTCAACAGATGACTGGATTAAGAAGATGTGGTCCATATATATACAATGGAATATTACTCAGCTATCAAAAAGAACGGTTTCTCAATATTTGCTCTATCATGGTCAGCAGTGGAGGAGATAATGTTAAGTGAAATAAGTCAAGCAGAGAAAGACAATTATCATATGGTTTCTCTCATCTATGGAACATAAGAGCTAGAAAGATTGGTAGGAGAAGAAAAGGATAAAGAAGGGGGGTAATCAGAAGGGGGAATGAAGTATGATCATTACTTTAAATTCTCTATAAGGCATATTACTTATTTCCATTTTGTTTAGGTCTCTTGCTGTGATTTTGTCTTGTTCTTTCATTTGGGACATATTTCTCTGTCTCCTCATTTTGTCTAACTCTCTTTATCTGTTTCTATGTGTTAGGAAAGTCAGCTGCATCTCCTGCTCTTGAAAGTAGTGGCCTTATGAAGAAGAGGTCCTGTAGTGCCCTGCAGCGCAATGTCCCCTGTTCACCAGAACCTGGTCCTTCAGGGGTGTCTCCTATGTGCATTGTATGCACTTTGCTGCTGTTGCTGAGCTGCTTTTGCCTTCAGTCCAGTTGTCTGCAATGAGTCTCTTGCCCACTGTGGTCAGGATTTTGTCCCTGTGTAGTTAGTGGGCCAGTCTGGGGCTGCCTTGGGCTTACGTTGAGTCATCCCAGGCATTTGTGAGATGCAGTAGCACCAAACTGCAGGAGAACATGAGGATATGGTGTGTCGTGCCAGCAATGTCCGTGCTGGTGAGAGGGGACCCACAGTTGCTGGGGACTGAATCATGCCAGGTTGGAGAAGGCAGATCTGCAGAAGTGCCTGGGGCCAGGGCATGTGGTGTTAGCAAGGTTTGTGGTCTCCCATTGGAGGACACATGGACCCAGGCCTGCCTAGAAGGGTGTGTCCAGAGAGGAACACGTGGGCAGGGTGTGCTGTTAGCAAGCTATAGACCAATGTTGGCACCATGCTGGCTTTAAGCTGGGAAGCGAGGGAGGGAAATGACACCTGTCAGTTCCTTTGTTCCTGGGAAGTCTCCCAAAGTTCCTGCCCACCAGCACACGCTCTTAGATTAGTAAACAAATACTCCTCCTCTATACCCCAGGCGTTTTAAAGACTGTGGCTTCTGGGCTGTATCTTTGCAAGGCTGTTTGTTGTGCTACCTCCTTAAGGGCGGGGTCTCAGTTTCCTCTCACTTTCCTGGCTCTCCCATCAGCTTGCTGATTTTTAAAGGTCCAGGTTTTAAGCCCTGCCGATTGTAAAAACTTAGGAAATTCAGGCCTTCTGGTTTTCAAAGCCAAATGTTAAGGAGATTCATCTTCCCTGTTTTGGCAGTCTGGTGTGAGAGTCTGTTTCTCTTCCCTGTCCAAGACTACAGTATCCCTCCCTCCCGCAGACAGTACTGTGGATCTGTTTAGCTCTCTACCATGTCTCTGTACTTCCTGCCCCTGCAGTGTGGCCTCTTCTCTACATGTAGCTGTGGGGCGTCTGTTCTGCCAGACTGTGGGTTGTTTTGTGGGTTATTTACACTGATGTGGCTGTTATCCAGTTGTATCCATGGAACAAAGTGAGCTTAGGGTCCTCCTATTCCACCATGTTTCCCAAAGTTCAACTTGCTGCTTTGCAATGGGTCTCAGGGTGAGTGGTTCTGTGTGCCAACTCTGAGTGGAGTCTCACCTTTTTACAGACCTTCGGGTCTCCTGGACATAAGCCCCATTGATTTTGAAAGCCAGACATCGTGGAGGCTTATCTCTCCATTGTAGGGTCCCAAGGGTTGGGGTGGGGGGTATTGAGGGACTTGAATCACTCCCTCCTCAGGCATATATTCTGTATTTGTGAGATCCCACCTGTCCATGGGTCGCCATGCCAGGAGTGGGATGGTTGGCAAGACTGCATCTCTGCCTCTCCTACCTTTCTTGATGTGGCCATCTTATTTTTTCTTGTGCAGGAACTAGCCATTCAGTTAGTTTTCAGGGCTTTTTCAGAGAGAGATTGTTCTGTGTGTAGCTGAAGGTTTGGTGTGCCCATGGGAGGAGGTGAGTTCAGGGTCTTCCTATGCTGTTATCTTGAACCCCCCTCCTATTTAATAGTTTTCAAACTGCTAAAGAATTTGAATTCTCTGAGGTCGATTGAGTGCACATTTAAAAAACCAAATAAGTAAATGAAATAAAGCCAGTGGCAGTCCACTAACCTCCAACAGTGACTATAATTTACAAAACTGCAATAAAATTTATTTTTGTATTCTACATAAAGTGTACACCAAGTAAATGATTAGCTGATTAAAGCAAAGAAAGAAACAATTTTAAGATAATTTAGAAACAATTAGTCACTATACATGATAAAGATATCAATAAAATCACCTTTTTTGTGGAATCATTGATTAATGGATTATTCTTTTTATGTGAAGATGAATAAACTACAGTCTCTCTACTTGAGGCTCTCACAATATGGAAAGAATATCAGACTATTCTTCCGAATAAGGCATGGATAAAGTATCATGAGAGTTTGAAGAGAGCGATACTAGGTTTTTTGGAGACTAATCTTAGTGACGAGTGCTAACATTTATAGAATGCTGACTACGTGACAAATCCTGGAAAGCCTGACTCTAGAAGTTTTATCCTCAGAGCTGACGGGTGCTTGCCCTCCTTCTGTGTCGTGGTCGTCCCACACTGCAGCCCGACAGTAAGCTTTAGCTCTAAGTTGAGGAAACAAGAATTCTCCTGTATATTTATTCAGAAAGGAGGCCTTTGCCTTCCATCTTCTTACGGAAAGAAGAAAGAGAAGCTTAGATTGTTCAAACTCCACTTCTCTGATTTGTATTCTCCAAGTGCCAATGTAGAAATATACTTTTCTTAGAAACAGATAGGAATAAACTATCAAATTTAAGAAAAATATCGGTAAGAGACTCTTGAAACTTCAGAGGTGTGAAGAACTCGTCAGTGAGCATGTTAGCCGCGACAAATGAATGCTGGTTTCCTGTTCCGGGTGCCTACCCCAGGGCCCTGGGGAGATTTTAAGATGAGCTTAATCCCTAGGAAACTGTGGAGAATGAAAGAAGCACTAGAAGAGGGGCTTATGACTTACTGGTAATCCTGGGATAAACTGGTAATCCAGGCATCAATTCCAGATGAAAGTACGATTTGTGAACATACAGAAAAGAAGGCAGTAGGTTCACTAAGTCTGGCCAAATAAGTCAAATTTCTTTTGTTTTCTTTTTCTTTTTTCTTTTGCAGGAATTACAGTTTGGTAGCTCAGGAGACTGCATCAAACATAGCATATCCATATTGCAGGATTGCATTTGGTTGTCTCTTTTGACCTTTTCTTTAACAAAACGAAGAAATAGGAACAGGAGGACTGTATCAGGAAATACATTCATAACTGGTCAAGGAAATAATTGAACCCCAAAGGGGGCTCATCAATGGATTGTGGATAACCTTGATGTATAGTTCTAGAATCCGACCACATAGATTGTGCCCTTGTGCTGGGCAATAACTGACAAAGTTTCATTTAGTGTCTACCGTGTGTCAAACATTGTGCTGTGTGTTAGAACAACACTCCCTTACAATGCCGGGAACTGACATGCTCATTTTATGAACACATACTCAACACTTGACGATCTTATTTGATTCTCCTAATAGCCTTATGAAATAGGTATTATTATCTCCATTTTATAGATGAAGAAATAGAAAGTTGGAGAACTTAATTAGCCTGACTAAGATTGACTACACAGCTACAGAGTGGCAGGGCCCAAATATAAACCTTGGTCTGTAAATTTTCCTTCACTGCCTTTTTTTTTTTTTTAAATTAATGATCGGAACAAGAGAACAAATCAATATGCATATAAAATGAATGCAGAAGAGATATTGACGTAGGAATGTGCTTAATGACAGAATTAGTATCCAAAAGAATTTTAATAGGCTGGAGCAAATTTAATCAGAGAACATTTAACAGAGATGCATGTGAGATCCTGAGCTGGGTTCCAAATATCCAGCTGCACGGGGCAATGTGGCTTAGCAGCTGCGTAAGCTTAATGTGATTCAACAGTGTGACATAGCTGCCCTAAAAGTGAATGAAAACGGATGCCACACTTGTACAAATCTAGTATCCCAAACAAAGAGATAGATTATTCTGTTTTGTTATGGAGCTTGTGAGTAGTTCTGGGCAGCATACCTTTGAAGGGACATAGACGGACTTAACCAGTCTTGTGAAAGGACTCAGTACCATTTTTCTCTCATTCTTTCGACAGGTATTTTTTTGGAGTGCTTACTATGTGTCAAGCATTGTGTTAGGTACTCAGGAAATGGCAGTGTATAAAATAGCCCTCATGTGGCTTACATTCTACCTGGAGAGGCAAGAAATAAACAAATGAATAAACGAATGTGTATCATAATGTCAGATGGTGATGCATGCTGGAAGAAAATAAAGCAGTGTGAGGTGATAGAGACTAGGGGGAGGCAGTTTCAGATAAGTTTGTCAGGGAACTATCTCTGAAGAGATGTCATTTGATCAGAGACCTGGGATAACTAAGAGAGGGCGTCATAAATGGAAGAAGAACATTCTATGTGAAGGAAAAAGAAAGTACAAAACCCTGAGGTGGGCGTTTGCTTCATATGTTCTGGAAGGAACTCAAGGAAGCCACTGTGCTTGTTAACAGACCGTGAGGAGCAACAGGACTCCAGGCTGTTGCAGAGGTCAGGTGAGCAGAAGGACAAAATGATCCGACCTGAGCAACAGGAGTAAGATGAGAAGAGAGAGCTGATCACTGGATTTGGCAATATGGTTCTCGCCGGGGACTTTGTTGTTCTTCATGAGAATTAGCTGAAAGAGCCTGAAGACATCCAGCCTTGGGAAGAAAAGTCTTAGAGCAATGTAATTGTGGACCATCTGAATACCTCCTGAAATCAGATCTCTAGGGACATGGAAACGTGGAATTAGCATTTTTGGCCCTAAAAGTTTTTTCTTCACCCTAAAAATTGAAAACCGCTGATATGGGAATTCCTAGCTGACTTGAAATATGTACAAAGTTGTTCTGCATCTCCACGGAGGGGCTGATGAACAGAGGCTTGAAGTAGACAGATTTCCGCAACATATGAGATGTAATGTTTAAACGCTGGCCATCTTAAAGCAGAATGAGTTGTTTATGACAGAAAAAAGTCCTTGTCAACTGAAACAGAGACTGGATAACCACTAATTTGGGGGGAAATTGTTCGGAGGGATTTAAATATCATGGGGGGTGGGAAAAGTGCTGTATGAAGCAAACTTCTAACCCTGAAATGCAAGCAGCAAACCCCCTTGCTCCCAATAGCCAGAACACTGGCTCCGACTAGCCTTGTCTATGTCTGTTTTGACTTTGAAAATGTAGGAACAAGACATTTCTATTTTGTTGAGTCCTAGGATTTGGGGTGTCAAGGGGAAGAAACGTCTATTAACTGAAGGAAAAAGAAGAGAATTAAGATCTTACTGTGCAATGGTGAAAGAAAGGAACTAGTCATTGTGAAAGCGTTGCATCGATGTTTGCATGTTTCCATTATAATATATGAAGAAAATCCTGAACATCTATTCCCTCGCTGTTATTGGATTTATTATTATTATTATTCATTACATTAGGGCAAAGGCGCAAAGTCAGAATAGATATCTTGGGTTTGTTAGCAAATGAGATGTTCCAAATTTTGTGTTGCACAATTAGCTTGGTGTGCTGCTTTTTGCTGGCTGTACCATTTCCTGTGTGCGGCAGAGGCCGGGCTGTGGACCTCCTCATTTGTTGAAGCATATGCGGTATTGTTGAGCTCACCACACAGCTGTGGGGGGAAAACGTTGCTCACCCTAAGGTTATAACCCCCCTTTTCTAAATTACTGTTTACTGATGTGGGAGAAAAGGACTCCTGGCATAGCTCAATAATTACTCTTGGCACAGTTCAATAATTAATGAAGTGTTAAAAAGACGCTGCTGAAGTTTGTGCATCTGTTATGGAGGGTATGAAAGTGCAAGAAACTTGCCTGCGTCTCTAAGTCAAAGACGCACATGGCCTTCCCTGTCCTCCCAGGAGAGGACCCGGTGGGGAGTGAGTGCAAACGAATGCTTTAGTGGAGGAGAGAAGGGGACTCTTACTACCAGGCTGCTGCCACGTTTCTGAGAATAGCGAAGCCCAAAGTGGTAGCGTTGTCGTTTCTCCGTTTTTTTCTCCCCTGTGATTTATAGGTGGGTCCTTCAATCTGTGAGAAGAAATTTGTATGCAGAAATGACTGTTCTCCTCTCTCTACTGCTTAGAATAGAGGACTTGTTAAATCAGCAGTTTAAAATAATTTGATGATGGTGATGCCGCAGGGACAAATACTTGCTGCCACTAGTACGGTATTTACCTCCTTAAGTTTTAGGAGGTAGCAGGCTGGCATCTTGCCTCGTGAATAAGATATCAAGAGTGCTTTTTTAGCGGCAAAATTAACAAAGGAAGGAATAAATATTATTTTTCCCTCAAAGGACCCAGTTTGGAAAAAGCCCAAGGATTAACTCTTTGTGCCTCAGTCTGATTTCACAGTGTGTCACCTCTCGCACTTGTCCTCATCAATCACTGCCATAGGACCAGGCCTCAGACAGGCCTCTGGGCTTTCCCAGGAATCCCTGCTGCTTGGCTGGAAAGTCGGGTCCAGGCCAACGGTTTCTGAGACACAGCTCAGGTACAAGCTGACTCTAGCTTCAGGCCAATTTCTTAAGCAAAGGGTCTTTGCTAATATGTGGAACAGAAAAAAACTGTTGGGAGAACGGGTTGCTGTTTCATTCACCTCCTACCTCCACCCACTCCCCACTCCACCCCACTTATTTAAGGTCTAGTTCAGACGAAAAGGAAGACGTTTGACAAATTCTGTTTTATTAACTCCTCTGGTTGGGTTGGTGATAAATTAAATATTTTGTTTTCTTTCTCTCCTTTTCCCCCCAGTGTTGTGTATATACATTTCTTTGTGGTCACAATTTCTCTATGTGACAGCTAAGGGGGAGTAGAGGGCAAGGAGTAAACCTTGAGGAATTAAGGTGCAGTCTGCCCTATTTTTCCCCCCTCCTCTTTAATATGAAACTGGTTACAGGCACATTTTTTTAAACCTCTCAGCAGGAATTGCAAAGTTTTCCCGGGTCATCACCTAGCAACAAAACCCAGCAAAACATTCGCAAAGCAGTTTTTGCAACGCAGCCGTCACTGACTGGCAGAACTGACTTGTGGAAGGCTGAATTTGCCATGGAGGGGAATTGAATGCTTTCTTCTTTATTCAAGTAGAATGCTGAGATGTGCAGTCTGGATCCTGCTTGAACCAAATTAATGTACATTAAAGAATAAACCATAATGCCCATTGTGAATAGGAGGTCAGAAAGATTCAACAGAATTTGATGATGGGCCCGTTCTTATGGAAACTCTTTAAATTGAACTTTTAACGTAGTTGTTTTAAATAAAGCAATCTGAGATTGATATAACTCTCCCTTTATTAGATAAAATATTTTGAGGACTTTTGGGTAGTGTCAGAAACCTTAAGTCTATTGGGTAATAAGTTCAGAATTCAACAGAAGATTACTTAGTCTCTTCCCCAAAAATAGTAGTGAAAATCCCCCTTCAGAAGGAGAGGAAATCTGCTTTGTCTGGTTTTGACTTCTACTCGGAGTTAGCGGCAGGGGATAATGTCTATTATTATTAAGAAAATGTGCTACTCTGAAACTTGGTTATAATATCCAACCGAAGGTTTCTGCTGCGGGTCTTTTCCCTTGGAAGGATCTTACAACAGGATCCTTTTGCCTTGCCATGTACTTTAGAACCAAAAGACGGAGTGCAAACACATCTTATTTCAATTAATTTTTTCTGTAGTAGCATATGTGGAGACTCAACTCTACCAAGTCAATGATCCAGGCATCTCGCTCCTGATTTTTAATACTCAGATAGGGCCTGCTGTGCTCAGACCTCTAGTAATAACAGAGGAGTTTCTTCAGCTGGGTACTTCAGGCAGAGAGCAAAAAATTTGCTAAGTGTGACTGAATCCTGACTCTTCAATAAGAATTCTCTCAAGTTTGCCCCGTACGTGCACGAAGGACACGAAGTGTGTTCTCATATCAGGCTTCGGCTCTTGATCATCGAGGAACTGGTGAGGAAATCATACTCCAGGTTAGATTCTGTTCCGTGTGTCGGGATGCGGCCCCCCACGCGGCAGCCCGGGATGCCAATTCTGCTCAATGTCCATTATTGCTGATGACAGAATTGTTCTAAACATTTGCCCCTGTCCTTGCCCAAAACGTAGCTTTCAAGTACTGAGTCCTTCTCAGACGACTTGTGTGTAAGACCTTGCTCCCTCCATTATGCTCTGGGAAATGTTGGCTGTCTGCTTTTTTGTCCATCTCTCTTCAGGCTGAACTCCCTTTGACAACTTTTTCTCTGCCTCATTAGTGTCTTCTGCAGCTGTGAGAGCAATATTCTAAATCCTTGTTGCTCAAGTAAGAGCCAGCGTGTCAACCCAGGCATCCACATCATCTGGGGACTTATTATAGATGTAAAATCTCAGGCTCACCACCCCTCCCCCAAGAACTCCTGAATTAGAACCTGCATTTTAACAGGTTACCTAGGTGACTCATGTGCCCACTGAAGGTTGGAGAACACTGTAGATCTTTCTGGTTCAATAATTTGCTTCCTGTTGGGAGTTCTAGCTGAAAATGAATCTTCCTGTTGGCATTTCTTCTAAAATATGAAACACTTCCCGCTCTCAACAACACTGAAGTGAACTTAGAGGATGAACCGTAGGAGCAACAGCGAGACTGAACAACGATGTAGAGATTTCCCATAAGTTAGCTGATACTCACAGACAGGACAGCCCAGTGATTCCACATGGCCCAGCAGACTATCAGACACTTTTCTCTTCCTTGTATATCTTATTGGTACCCTTTTAGAGAAAATTCTACATTTTGTCTTATATTTTTCTTATTTTTACATATGACAACTCTTCTGTAAGATGGAAAACTACTTGAGGCAGGAAAAGTACTCATATTTATCCCCTTCACACCGCATAGCTCAGGGCTTTTATTATAATAGAAGCTCAACGAATGATGGTTGCATTGAATTGTTAACATTGCCAGCAGACGCAGGGTGTTTAAAAGGGTCATGGCAAGGTCTCATTTTCTAGGGAAAATGAGAAGGAACTTGATAATGACCAAACATAAAGCAGTGAGGGGATAGTCGGCCTTCATGACTCTATGCATTTGACTTACATTACAAATGGTCCAAAATAATCCTTTCTATTGCCAAATAGACCAGGTCTTCAAGGTATTTATGAAAGATACCATAATTTGGAGGCATCCTTTTGATTTGAGTATCCAAGTGTTAGACGTCCATCCAAAGTGGTCCTAAAGAAGGAATAACCTGTAAAAGCAGAGGGAATATTACTTTAATGGTTTTTATGAGTCTGCTAATCCTTCTGTTCAGAGGTGTGAAAAACCAGAGTTGGAACCTGGGAGTATGAAGGGAGTACATGTGGAGAAGATTGATATTGGGAAAGAATTTTATTTGTGCTGAAGATTGAAGAATGTATTGTGCTCCTTTGCTTATTAGTTACCAAAAATATGTAGATATTTCAGTAAAATTGTTGATTGTAGAAAGTCTAATCCTATTTAGATTTCCAATTCCCAGTTTACACACTGGATTACACAGATGAGGTGCTGGTATTTTGGGAGTATGAAATGTCTATTTTTATTTATATGAAGTTTTACAAAATTTGTGAAGGATAACATGACTAGGGCTTAGTTACATTGCTCTCACATCAAGGTTTACGTGATACATTGGCAATTTGAATTGGTAGCGGAAAAGGTGGAAATGAGAATTCTGTCATGTACAATCTTAGGGCACAGGAAACTAAGGATAAAGAGTCAACTTTGTTTCACTTCATGGTAAAAGCAAGAGGTAAGAAGACATTTATAGGTTTACACAAATTAATGCATACATCATCCTAAAGAAAAAAAAAAAAAGAAAGAAACCCAGATGGCCAGATGGGAATTTTTATCCTGGCTTCATGGAAGTATAAATGTCTTTTAAAGGGCTGAGTTACAGTAACAAAAAAAATATAGCCAATTAAGAGTAAAAGCTGTACCAGTTTCAGAAGCACATAATTTCATTTATAACTAAGGGCAAATTTGTCACTTAATTAGTAATTCTGACACAGGTAAAGAGGAAGACAGCTGCTTTTCTAGGCATTTTATGCCTCACTGGTCCCCGGTAACCAGATGGCATTGTTGTTGCTGATGGATGAACCAGAGAAGAAGTGGGAGAGGATCCACCCCCACCCCAGCTCCTTGAAATAGCAAACTTGTATTTGAAATCTCACAAGGAGTAAGCTTTCTTCTGTGTTCACCCAGGCCAGGTTTGGGTGGGGAGCCATGTTGAAGCTGAACACGTGGTTTTGCTCTCTACTCTTCTGGCTTGTCTGAGGAGACCCCACAGTTAGTAGGTAAATGACTAGCTGCACGTACTCGCCTTCTTTTATTTAGAAAAATTCCCAATTACAGAATTACTCAATAATGTTGCACTTGTTTTTTAAACTAAAAGAAATATCATTTATTTGTCTAGAATTTTAGAGTTTTCCACTTGTTTTTTCATGATTTCATCCATTATTTGCTGACCATTCCCAGTAACTTGTGGAGTAAGGAGGGACTGAGATTATTTATTTCCATTGTGAGACTGAGAAACTGAGGTTCAGAAGGGTAATTTAGCTAATCGAAGTCTGCAAAGCTAATTACAAACCCGGGACTAAAATCTAGTTTCTAGGGGCGCCTGGGTGGCACAGCGGTTAAGTGTCTGCCTTCAGCTCAGGGCGTGATCCCGGCATTATGGGATCGAGCCCCACATCAGGCTCCTCTGCTGGGAGCCTGCTTCTTCCTCTCCCACTCCCCCTGCTTGTGTTCCCTCTCTCGCTGGCTGTCTCTATTTCTGTCAAATAAATAAATAAATAAAATATTTAAAAAAAAAATCTAGTTTCTAGATTCCCATAACCAGAGTTTGTACTTCCTTTAATACAAAGATTACGCAACAGAGAGATGAAATGATGATCGATCTCACTAGTAATTAGAGAAATAGAAATTAACATATCAAAATTTTTATTATCAATTTGGTAAAAATTAAGATAATGAATTTTCATTGTTGGCAAATATATAGAGAAACACACTGTGGACATTTGTGTAAATAGATGCAGCTTAAAAACTTTCATACTTTTAAACATGGCATTTCTCCTAGTAATCCACCCTATAGAAAAAATCACACTTGTATATACACATGTACGTACAATGATTTTGATTGTTTACATCAATAAAAAACTGCAAATAACTTTAAAGCACCTGATTTGGGAATTATTAAAAGATGATGGCATATCTATATTATGAAATTATTTTAGAAAGGAGAGATGTACATACACTGATACAGAAAATTTTCCCAACATATTGATAAGGAAGTGAAGCAGACTGCACAGTGATTCTTAAAGTTTAATTTATTAAATAAAAAAGGTGTATGTGCATATACGTGCATAAAATACAGATGCACAGAAAAAAGGTCTGTGACAGCACAGACCAAACTGAAACTAGTGGTTGCCTATGGTGGGAAGAGTGATATTGTGGGAATGGGCAGATAAAGAGGAAATTTATACTTAATCTCTATTTCTGTATTATTTGGCTCTAAGAATTTCTTTTTTTTTATTTTTATTTTATTATTATTTTTTTAAAGATTTTATTTATTTACTCGACAGAGAGAGAGACAGCCAGCGAGAGAGGGAACACAAGCAGGGGGAGCGGGAGAGGAAGAAGCAGGCTCATAGCTGAAGTATCTTTAGGTGGGGAGATCCTGACATCGACCTTTCAGAATCATCTAAGTTTTTTATCATTGCATTCTGACGGATTTTTACCAACCTAGATATATAATAACCGTGCTGATTTTTTTAACTTTCACTAGACCTATTGTTTCATGATACTTTTGGCCACAAAAGTTATATTCAGAAGCCCAATGCATGAGAAGACAAAAGTGGAGCTCCTTTGGTTGAATTTGAGGATGGTGAGGGATTCTTCTCAACCTCACCCCCCCCCCACTAAACTCCAAAAAATTGCTTCCAAAAAGCACCTACGCCTCCAGAAAACAGTTCGAAAATCACTGACATTATGTCATTTTATAAAGAAACAGAAGTCCGGTGAAGTGAAGTGATTTCGCTGAGATTACATTAATGCTAAATGCGGAGCCAGTCTTTGAATTCAGATATTCTGCATCCAGTTTTATTGACTTTTCCAGAATAGTGGTTCACCTTTTAGTCAACTCCAATTAGTCTTGGCTGTCCAGACTTTTTTCCAAAACAGAGAGCTCAAACGGCATCTCTACCGCTGTTAGAATAGGGTTTGCTGCGTGTGTTTGCGCACACCGCTCAAGCGCCCTTTATCACTAACTTCTCAGTCACTTTATCTCAAAGAGCTCCACTAAGTAAAGAACGCGAAGCAATTTTTGGTTGTCTTGTACTCTTTTACTTTAGGAGATGAGACGGTAAAAATTACGATCATTGTAACTCGTGCCACTTTGTAATATCCAGATGGTGCTCATGCTATTCCACATTGAGCCATAATGACCCACTGCTCAGCACTGAGAGCTGTCAGTGTGCAAGCCTCCTTGCTGTCCTAGTGTTGGTGAGTTAGGCCACTGAACCTTTAACTAGACTAACTGAATAGGCCATTCCAAGCTCTGCTTACTGGTTTTCACCCACATTGGAACTGTGGGTGATTTACAAGTTTCAAGTGATGCCTTAAACTTATTTTCTAGTTGATAAATTATTCAGCAGTGTAAGTCACTCTTAAACACCTTAAAAGTCTTTTTTTTAAAAAAAAAACAATTTGAATAATACAAGTTCTAAGACCAGGATTTGATCTGTATCAAGTGGAGTAAAATGTTGCACCAACTGTGTCTGACTTGGCTAAAACAAGTTAATCCCTTTAAGTTGAAAATGCTTAATAACATTTGTTTACCGTATAAATCTTTCCCTTACGCAGTTCTGCTGAGATATAATTGACATATAGTACTGTATAAGTTTAAGGTATACAGCATGATGATTTGACTTACGTATCTTGTAAAATAATTATCATAGCATTTAAATCTTAATATCATTATTATAGTCATCATTGTGATTTATTAAGTGCCTTTTGCTAGTCTTTGGGAGTGAAGTGCAAGACCAAGAACACTACTATGTTATATTTGACATAGGGCCCAGAGAAACGGTAGATCCAGTCCCAACACTTGCTTTTCTGGGACTCAGTTTCCTAATCTATGAAATAATAGGGTTTGATTAGATCAATTAGATTATCTGAACCTCTAAGAATTCATAAAGGAAACAATGAGAAATTGGGGCCCATTTTCAGCGTTTCAAAAAGTCTAAATGAAATGACATGTTTATATTAGCTGAGGCCCTACAAGGGAATTAATGCATCAGTCATGTAATTAATTACATAATTCATTAATTTTAAATATTGATGATTGCCTATTGCTCATACTATATTGTATATTATACTTTTATATGGATAAAAGTTAGGAAACAATCCATTACTTAATAAATAAAATCTGCCAGGAAGAAAAATTCAAAACACAAATTACATGGTGGTGAAAATTTGGGAACCCCTGAAGATCTTCAGGCATCTTTGAAGAGGACCCTAAATGATCCCTGACTTCTGGTATTTATGCCCTTGTGTAATCACTTCCCTTCGAGTGTGGCCTGGATTTAAGGACTTCCTTCTAGGGGCGCCTGGGTGGCACAGCGGTTAAGCGTCTGCCTTCGGCTCAGGGCGTGATCCTGGCGTTATGGGATCGAGCCCCACATCAGGCTCCTCCGCTACGAGCCTGCTTCTTCCTCTCCCACTCCCCTTGCTTGTGTTCCCTTTCTTGCTGGCTGTCTCTATCTCTGTCAAATAAATAAGTAAAATCTTTAAAAAAAAAAAAAGGACTTCCTTCTAATGAACAGAATATGACAGAAGTGATGGGACATCATTTCTGAGATTGGGTTATATTAAGTTTGTAGTTTCCATCTTGGGGGTTCTCTTTTGGATCATTTGCTCTGGGGAAAGCCAGCTGCTGTGTTATGAGGTGACCCTGTGTAGGGACCCACATTAGTAAGTTCAGAAACAAGTCTTCTAAGGCTTGCCAACAGCCTCGTGAGTGAACTTGGAAGCAGGCCCTCCTATAGGGGAGTCCTGTAATGTCAGTAACATCAGGTGACACCTTTATTGCAGTCTCATGATAAACCCTGAGCCAGAACTATCCAGCTAAGCCACTCCTGGATTCCTGACCCACAGAAACTGAGATAACAAATGCTTGTTGTTTCCAGGCCCTAAATTTGACATATTCTGTAATGTGACAATAGATAGCTAATATGGACTTTTCACCTTTCCGTGTTTTAATTTTCACGTACCTTTATTTTTATTTTTTAAAATAATTTTTATTTTGTTATATTAGTCACCATACAGTACATCCCCAGTTTTTGATGCAATGTTCTGTGATTCCTTATTTGCGTATAAAGAGCCTTTAATAAGGGAGAGGGGTAATACAAAGAGAGATGGTCACTACTAAAAGTAGGGGAAAAGAAGAACAAACAAGAATAGGAAACATCAGACAGGCAGAGGGAACAGCTGTCTTTGAACACCACAGAATATCTCCTGCTTCTGAAGAAATCGAATGAATACAGTGAGCCATCATTATCCTTTGTGAAGAGTGTCTCTACCCGGGAGACAGTTGGGTGGGGATTATGGTGGTAGTCACAGAAAACCTCTCCCTGCATCTCCCCAAGAGTCAAAACCTTGGCCTAGAAGTTTCTCATTAAGTTTTCTTTCACAGATCACCAAGCATCACCACCACAATTTATGTAGAAAAGCCATGCTTTGTATTAAATATTAGCTATGTTTTCTGTATTATCAGTATAAGCATTACAAAAGATGATAGAGGAAGAGCAAAAACAAGAAAAATTTTGTGAAATTAAGACAGAAGTCTTTATTTCTTTAACTTTTAAATTGTTTATTATGCCTTTTTAGTCTTTGTTAAGAAAATGCATGGAAGAGTAGGAAAAGGAGAAGGAAAAGATAATTTTTAAAAAGAAAGGAAAAAATAAAGAGAGAGTGGGAAGATTTCTAGTCGGGGTGTCTCCATAAGTTTCTACTTCAACTCACTCACTTCACTCCAAACACAGAGCAACGGTAGATGAAATGTGAAAACAGAAAACTGAGGAGATTAACGCTGATGAAAACTCAAGATAAACATCACTGTAGACCAGTAGGGACCGATTTTACAAACCTGGGGGCTCTAGGCCTAGAAACAGGTAATGGTTTCAGGAGTCCTGTGGGGAACGTTTTCCATGAAGGAAGCAGTCACAGCAAAGCTAACAGTTTTAACTCCGGGACTGGAATAGGATAGTCCCTGTCCTATCGCTACCTGGATTCTGGCTTTAGCAGGTGCCAGGTGCCAGCAAGGTGGGAGGTGGTTTAGTGAAAGGAGGATGACGCAGATGAAATCTATAGCCTCGTTTGTCACTATTAGAGAGGAGCTCCGAAATGCCATTATACAGGTTGATTCTGGACTCGGGGCCTGGGGGGCAGGTGGAGGCAAACTCAGAACTGCTAGATGAGGGTGGGTAAACACAAAGGTGAGAGAAAGACAGAGAACTATAAGAATATTGACTTAACATTTGTTAACTTTTGTCCATGCTAAGCGCGGAGCCCCATGAGGAGCTCCATCTCTCAGCCGTGAGATTGTGACCTGAGCCCAAATGAAGACCCTGAGGCTCAACACACTGAGCCGTCCAGGTGCCCCTGCTGTCTCTTCTTATAAGGACACTAATCCTATGGGACCAGGGTCTCACCCAAGATCTCATTTAAGCTTAATTACTTCCTTAAAGACCCCATCTCCAGATACAGCAGCACTATATTAGGGCCTTAATATCTAAATTTTGGGAGACATAAACATTTATCCATAACATCAACCTAGAATTCTATATACAGCAAAAATATCCTACAAAACGAGGTAAAGACATATTCAGATAATCAAAAGCTAAGAGAATGAACCACCAGCATTACAAAATATTACATGTTCATTACAAAAATATTAAAAGTTTAAAGCTGAGAGAAAAGAGTATCACATGGAAACTAATGTGTAAACAAAGAATGAAGAGTACCAGAATAGAAAACATTTGAGCGATATGAAAATATTTTTAATCTCTTTAAAAGATAATTTAAATTTAAAGCAAAACAATGTATTAAGGAAATTATAACATATGTGGAAGTATAATATATGACAATATCACAAAAGACAGAGCAGTGGTAAAGTGGAAGAATATTGTTGTAAGAATCTTATACGTGAAGTGGTGTAATGTAATTTGCATGCAGACTATAAAAAGTAAAACATGCATATTGCAAAGTCTAGAGACAATAATAACAATTAAAACAGAGTTACAACTAGTAGTGCAATTGCTGGGTTGTAGGGTAACTCTCCCAAAGATACAAGTGTAGTGATCTGAAGGGGCACCTGCACCCCAATATTCATAGCAGCAATATCCACAATAGCCAAACTATGGAAAGAGCCCAGATGTCCATTGGCAAATGAATGAATAAAGAAGAGGTGATACACACAAACACACACACACACAAACAATGGAAAATTACTCAGCCATTAAAAACAATGAGATCTTACCATTTGCGATGACATGGATGGAACTAGAGGGTATTCTGCTAAGCAAAATAAGTTGATCAGAGAAAGACAATTATCATATGATTGCACTCATATCTGGAATTTAAGAAACAAAACAGAGGATCATAGAAGAAGGGAGGGAAAAATAAAGCAAAATGTAATCAGAGAGGAGACAAACCATAAGAGACTCAACCATAGGAAACAAACTGAGGGTTGCTGGAGGGGAGGGGGGTGGGCGGATGGGTAATTGGGTGATGGAATTTAAGGAGGTCATGTGATGCAATGAGCACTGGGTGTTATATACAACTGATGAATCACTGAACTCTACCTCTGAAACTAATAATACACTATATGTTAATTAATTGAATTTAAATTAAAAAAAAAAAGAGAAAAAAACCCCTGAGTTACAACTAATAAGCCAACAGAGGGATAAAATGAAATCATCAAGATCTCAATCCCAAAGAAATCATAGCAGGGCACAATAGTAACAAAGACAGATAGGACTAATATAAAACAAATAGTAACATGGGAGACTTAGAACCAGCTGTATCAATAAGTGGACTATATACTTTGATTACAAGAATAAATAGGGAAGTTTCATAATGATTGAAGGATCAATTTATGAAGAAACCATAACAACCTGAAATATGTATACTTCTAATAACAGATCTTCATACTACCGGATTAGAAAACTGTCAGAACTGAAAGAAAAAATAAAACATTGCAAATTAAGAGTTGGAAATTTTAACAATTTGCTCTCACTAATTGTTGGAACAAATACAAAATTAGAAAGCATATAGATGACATTAACAATACTACTAACCAACTAATTTGCACTTCAGAACACTCCACTAAATAATAGCAGAATATATATTCTTTTGAAGTTCATATAAAACATTAACCAATGTAGACTAAATTCTGGGCCAAAATCCAAACTTCAACAAATTTTAAAGAGTTGAAATCATACAAAATGTACAGCTTTTTGTATGTCAATTATACCTCAGCAGAGCGGTTTTGAAAAAAGTAACTAAATATTCACTAATGACTAACTCATTAAAATATAATAATATAATCATCATAAAACTGATGATATATATACATTGCTTATTGATATGGTAAGTTGTCTATGACTTATTGTTAAGTTGAAAAAAAAGTGAGAAAACAAAGTATTGTGGACATTGCTGCTATGAACATTGGGGTGCATGTGCCCTTTCTTTTCACTACATCTGTATCTTTGGGGTAAATACTGAGTAGTGCAATTGTGGGTCATAGGGTAGCTCTATTTTTAACTTCTGGAGGAACCTCCATACTGTTTTCCAGAGTGGCTGCACCAGCTTGCATTCCCACCAACAGTGTAGGAGGATTCCCTTTTCTCCACATCCTCGCCAATATTTGTTGTTAATCTTAGCCTTTCTGACTGGTGTGAGGTGGTATCTCAATGTGGTTTTGATTATTTCCCTGATGGCAAGAGATGTGGAGCATTTCTTCATGTGTGGAATATAAGGAATAACGCAGAGGATCACGGGGAAGGGAGGGAAAACTAAACGGGAAGAAATCAGAGAGGGAGACAAACCATGAAAACCTCTTGACTTTGGGAAACAAACTGAGGGTTGCAGAGAGGGGGGTGGGTGGAGGGATGGGGTAACTGGGTGTTGGGTATTAAGGAGGGCACATGATGTGATGAGCACTGGGTGTTATATGCAACTAATAAATCATTGAACATTACATCAAAAACTAATGATGTATTATATGTTCGCTAATGGAATTTAAATACAAAAAAGAAAACTAAATGTACAGATATTAAACAAATTTCAACAGTGTTGACATCAGGGTAGCAGACTTTTAGGTGACTTTTACTCTGGATTTTTCTGTATTGCTTGAATTTTTTACATCAGAATATATTCTTCTTATGAAGAAAACAACAATAAAGTTGTTTTCATTTTGAATAGAACATAGTACACAAAGTTTGAGGATGCAATAACATTCACAAATAGTGGGGAAAAACGTGGAGACACCACTATGGACTCTACAGATATTAAAATTATAATAAGGAATTACTATGAAAAAGGTTATTAAATTCAACAACTTAGATGTTAAGAACAATTTTCTTGAAAGATAGTTCACCAATAGGACACAAAAGAAGTAAAAAATATGAGAAGTCCCATTAAAGAAATTGCATTCATAATTAAAAATTTTTCCATATATAAAAACAGTAGACTTAGATGCTTTCAACTGGTAATTCCCTTGAATACTTAAGAAAGAAATGGTACTGAGTTGAAACAAACTCTTTGGAAGTATGAAAGAGGAGAGAAAACATCCCAATGTATTTTTTTGAGGCCAGTATTATTCTGATTCCAAAATCAGACAGGATATTATAAGAAAATTTCAGCCAACATCCTTCATCAACATAAATGCAACAATCCTTTACCAATTTTAGCTAACTAAATGTAACAATACATAAAGTTGATAAATCATCATGATTAAGTGGAGTTAAATCCGAGGAATACAAATTTGACTCAACATACCAAAAATATGGAATTCACCATATTAACAAAATAAATTTAGAAAATGTATAGTATAATTTCAATAGATATTTATAAAAAGCATTTGGCAAAACTTAACATTCATTTAGGATAAAATCGCCTGACAAGTTAAGAATGGAAGGGTACTTTCTCAACTTGAAATAGGGCACCTACTAAAAACCTATTGTTAACATACTTAATGTTGGAGAATGCATGCTTTCCTTCCAAGTTTAGGAATAGGACAAGGATGTTTGTTTTTCCACTGATGGAGTTCTTAGCCAGTACAATAAGACAAGATAAAGAAATAAAAAACATATATATTAGAAAGGAAGAATTAAAACTCTTCAAATATGAGACGATCATGTATGTATGTAGAAAATTCTTTAAAAATCCACAAAAAAAACTGCTGGAACTAATGAATGAATTTGGCAAAGTCACAGATGCAAAGTTAATTAAAAAAATGAATTGTATATATGCCAGCAACCAAATCATTTAGTGGAAATTACAAAGATGGTATCACTTAAAATAGATAAAAAAACATGAACTACTTAGGGATACATTTAATGAAGTATGTACACTGAAAAATCACAAAGTGTTGCAGAGAGGAATTAAATAAGACCAAAATAAATGGAGAGATATACCATATTCGAGAATCAGATAATTCAATTTGTTAAGATGTCACTTCTCCCCAATTTGACTTGTAGATTTAATGCGATACCCCAACCCCAAACCCAGAAATTTTCTTTTTTTTTTTAATTTTAAAACATGAGTCCTTAGATTTAAACTCCCCTCTGAGTACCAAAAAAGATAATGAAAATAAATTTACGCCTAGACAAATTACAGTAAAACTTCAGACTCTCAAGGATTAAAAAGAACTACCTTAAAAGCTATCAGAGAAGAAATATAGGTTATGTACAGAAGTTCAACTTCCCTAGATCATTATCACTCTTCTCATCAGAAACATCTTACGATAAAAAACAACTATCATCTTCAAAGTGGTGAAGGAAAATAAGTAATAATTTTATCTCCTATTAAACAAAATTTAGGAGTGAGCGCAAAATTATGTAGAAAATCCATACGAATTTGCTATCTACACATCTTTATGAGAAAATACGGTAAAATATGTACTTCCATAAAAAGGAAAGTGAATTCAAAGAGAAGGCTTGAGATATAAGAAAGAACAGTGAATACAGACTTTGATTAAAATGTTTGTAAATTTGATAGCTATTGTAGATAAAAAGTGAGACAAAATGAAACAAAACAACCCAAAGGTGTAAAACTAAATCTCTAGGGAATAAAAAGTTAACAGGAGGGTGATGTTCAGTAATCAGCACACTGTTTGGGAAAAGTGAAAAACATGCTGGGTACACTTAGTAATTGTTACACAATTTTGTAGTTAAATGTGCATGTTAAAAGTTAAGGGTAGGGGCGCCTGGGTGGCACAGCGGTTGAGCGTCTGCCTTCGGCTCAGGGCGTGATCCCGGCGTTATGGGATCGAGCCCCGCGACAGGCTCCTCCGCTATGAGCCTGCTTCTTCCTCTCCCACTCCCCCTGCTTGTGTTCCCTCTCTCGCTGGCTGTCTCTGTCAAAGAAATAAATAAAATCTTAAAAAAAAAAAAAAAAGACTGCAAAGTTAGGGCTCAATAAAGCTTATGAAAAAAAAGTTAAGGGTAATCACTAGACTTATAGAAGCTTAATGTATGGCTCTAAAATTAGCAGAAGGAAAAAAAGAACATCAGTTTAATAGAAAACAGGAATGGAGGGGAAAAAAGAAGCAGAAGAAAACAAAAAAACCCAAAATAAAATGGTAGAAATAAGGCCAAATAGATCAGCAATCCTAGTAAAAGTGGATTAAACTTGCATGTTAGAATATAGAAATTATGGGGCACCTGGGTGGCACAGTTGGTTGAATGTTGACCTCTTGGCGCTGAATGCGCTCTCTCTCTCTCTCAAATAAATAAATAAATAAGTCTTAAAAAAAAGAATATAGACATTATTAGGTTGGAAAAAAGCCAAACCAGCTAATGCTCCTGAAGAGAGACACTAAAACAAAGTCTCACGAACATGTCGAAGTTAAACAATACATCATGCAAGACCCACTCAAAAGAAAGCTAGTATGGAAATAACAGTCTCAGAAGAAAAATAATTAAGGCAAAGACATTAATTAAAAGAAACCGTATTCAGAGTGGAAGATTTATCAGAAACTGATGAATCATGCCAGCTAAAAACTGTTTCTGAACGATAAAGTTAACATTGTATCTAATATGGAAATAGACCCTGCACGTAACACGAGTACATTATTTCCCCAGCTCTCACCTGTACGAGATCTATTTTTTCTATTTGGATTGTATCCTATGTTATCTACTAGATGCAAATTTTGTAAATGTTTTATGAGTACTTTAAAAACAGGCTAATCTAAAAAAAAAACTGAACAAGAAATGAAAAGGTAGAGTACAAACTAAAAGAATACTAACGACAAAGAGGAAAATAATTACAGAGATTTAAAAAGATCCAGTAACTAATACGAACATCTTTCTCTTTTTTAAAGATTTATTCATTTTAAAGAGAGACAGAGAGTTGGTGGGGGGAGGGAGAGAGAAACCCAAGCAGACTTCCCGCTGGGCATGGAGCCCAATGCAGGGCTCGATCCCATGACCCTGAGATTATGACCCCAGCCAAAACCAAGAGTTGGATGTCCAACTGACCGTGCCACCCAGGTGCTCCTAATACGAACAGCTTTAAATCGATGACTTTGAAGTCTTAAATGAAGTGAATGATTTTCTAGAAAGATGTAAATTACCAGAATGGACTCAAGTATCAATGAAAAATTAAGTAATTCAATAACTCCGAAGACACTGAATTGGTAATAAATAATCTCCAATCCCCAACCTTCCCACATGCACTTAATCTCAAATTCACTGGACTTTGATCTTCCTAAAACTTCATTAAACATTCAAATAGGAGACCTCATTAGCCATTACACATAGAATGTTATGTTTCATGTTTGGTTGACCACATACATAATAAAATATATCATTGGTGGTGAAAAAGGTAGGAGCCCCTATGCCAGCAACAGCAATTTCCCAGGTCTCCTGAATTTCTTAGTGCATTTGTACTTTCTTCCTCATTTCTTTGCCAAAATTTCCTCTAACATCCTCTAAAACCCATTCAATAGTAAATGACTTTGGTACAAACTGCTACCAGTAAGCAGCTAGGAATGCTTAAACAACAGAATGCTGAACATCAATTTAAATGGAATATTTTGGACTAGGGCCTCTCCCGGGTCCCAGTAATCAGTGTTGTCTTGTGCTTCAACATGAGAATAAGCTGGCTGATCAAAAAGGAAATGAAATCAAATAAGAGATTAAAAATATTACGCATGAAAAAAAAATTAACCATGTGTCCACTTATTAGGTGTTTTTCTAATGATCAATAAAAAATGATTTGCACAATACTTTCCAGAATTAAGTATTAGGTTTTGAAGTGCATTGGAATATGCAACAAAATCCTTTGGCATCAATGTGCTGATTCCCACTTTTCTCCTAAGTATTCATATCATTACTACTTGGACTGTAAAAATTACTCTGGTAGCATGGCAAAAGTGCTTCTTCTGGTGCTTCACCCAAAACTTCGGATACTTTATTACAATGAAGTAGGATCATGATGGTTTGACATCAAGGTAAAATCGAATAAAGAAAAATCACCATGAATGTAATGGAGTTCTTAGGGGTTATTAAAAAGAAAGGAGAACCCCTCCTTCTCATATTTCCCTAGGTATAATATTGATAACCTCCTGATTTCCAGTTTTTCGTAAACGGGACATGTAGAATTGGCAAGCATAAAATCCATAATTTCTAGAGGTGTACCTTTGATTATGTTTAATCTGAATCAAAAGCAAAGGGTGTATACTGAATCATTCAAAACGAACTGGAAATTGCATACTTCAAGCACACCTTTCAATGGTCTACTGTCATTACAGTATTAACAAAAGGCTCTAGGGATGCCGGCAGTCGTATCTACCTACTTTCTTGGGAAGAAAATCTAAAATGAAAAGACTCAACAAAAGACCATAAGATGGAAGGAGATTGTTGTGAAGGAAATGTCCAGGATTTCTTTTTTTATCTGTTGCCAAGGAGCCCAGAACCCAGCTTACACAAAATCTTTCCGGGGTGTATTGCTGCTAATAACCCTAATTGCGAGTCAGGTAAGATATGCAAATGCGTCTTTTTTGACATCATGTACACTCAGGGAGAATATAAGCTGAAATTGAAAATAAAATCCCGTGACTGGACAAAACAAATAAAACATATATTTTTTGGTGATGGATACGCGTGATGAAGGTAAAAATAAAATGAATAGGTCACCTGAAGTGGTACAGATGAAAGAATACTTCAGAGTTCACAAGAAGTTTTCCTTGCAAAAAGATCAAACAATAGTTGAAAGTATATTTAAAAGCTGTATTGTGGTAGAACTTCTATTCTAAAATTCTTCTTTAGTTACTACATTTGAAAACACACATTAGCATCAAATATGGAAATGTCAAAATGACCACAGTCTCAGTAAGGATGAAAGGAGAACTAGGGACTTGTTGTAAAACACGTCCTTAACTATATTTGCGCCTCTAGTTCATTGACCTTGAGAATATAGGTCTTTTTTCTTTACCATCACAGACAGTTCCATCCTCTGGAAGAATGAACTCCTAATGTTTGGCGAGGTGTGCCTGAGAGTCTTTCTTTGAAGATACTATGTTTCATCATAATGAAGTCTTAATTGGATCTGTCTCAGTCATTTTCTGATCATCCTGGACATCTTTTAAAAAAGAGATTTCCTTTTAAACAAGAGTAACGTGAAACAAGCACAACCAAAACAAACATACCAAGCAAGACTCATTTTGAAGATTTTAGTAACTATGTTTTAATTTTTCAGAAATCATCTAATTACTTTTTCTTTACTTCAAAGAGACAAGGTAGGACAATCAACCAACTTACACTGATTTGAATAAACCAAGTTTGTTTCTCTCAGCAGCTTAATACAGATTTAAGAGTACTTGAAATGAATGTATATCTTGGATAAATTACATTGGATTATATTACACGTTCAAAAGACTTCTAGGTTTTCAACTGACAATATATCCAGTTTGAAATCTACGTGTTTCCCACTGTAAGCTCTTGGACCTCGTGTTCAGCATCTTGGGTGGGCAGTTAACCTATTCGTCTCCTGAACACACGTTTATATTTGTGTTCATCAAAATATTAATTTATTTATTTTAAACTTCTTTATGGGAAAGACTATATTTATTTTTTAAATTGTATATTTCCACTGTTTTTTAAAAAAAATGAGCTAGCGATCTTGATATCTTTATATACTTCACTGTCGACTTCCTCTCTTAATCTTTTCCTTGTTCGAACTTTCTTACCTCTTCTCTGTTGATTTTGTTCTTCAACAACAGACGAAACAGGGTCATAAATTAATGCCATTAATTCCATTTCTTCTCTGTCACCTCTCCACTTGCCAAGGCTTTTTATTCATCAGAAGTGATAAGAAACCCAAGGCTTCAAAAATGCATTTTAAAGTAGCAGTAATTTATTCATAACTTAGACTCTGGGTGTTTTTTTTTTTTTTCAGATGTAAAACTCATTTCTGAAACACACACTTTGTGACAGACATGTCACTTCCCTAAGTTGTATTCTAAGAGAACCCACACCTGTTTTAATTGGCCCTCCCTCTCCTGACTGATTTGAGGGTTGCCACACATTCCAATAATGAAGTGACATGACAAGAGCTTTCTAGGAATGCTTTGCTGTGTGTGTAACAGATTATTCTGGGGCAATTGTAAAGGGTGTTGAGTAAAAATAAGAAAAATAACTGAAATTATTTAGGAATAAAAATAACCATTTATTTTAGTATTTGCTTTGTACCAGAAGCTATATATATATATACCCTGACAATAGCCTTATAAACGACATATTATTACCTTGGCTCCTAGTTCAAGAACTGGAGGCACAGAGAGGTTGAGTGATGTACAAAACAGAAGAGCTTGATTCTGCAGCTAAACCTGACCCTACAGCCCATGTTCATTCCATGTGACAGACTTACTAGCAGGAAAACAGTGACGTATTTAATTTTTATCAGTTGGTGAGTCACATGGACCAACCCCTTCTGTGTCATTGGACCCAGCTTCTGCCAAACAAATCAACAAGGATAGGAGCAATAATTTGAGAAGACCAGCCCAATTATGACAGAGGGATTACTGTCCTAGCACTCAAAAACATTTCAGTATCTCTAGAACATAAATACTCTTTACTGTTCATAGACTTTTAATCTAATTTAACTTATATTTGTAAGAAAAGAGCACCTATAATCTTAAGAACTTTTATGTCATCTGGTGATTATCTCTGGCCTATAATGAACGAAAAAAATTCTTTTAATACACTTTTGGTTTGGTGTGAAGAATAGGACCTGTGGACTCAAATACTCAGGTTTTAGAGATGTTTCTCAAGAAAGAAATTGGGAAAAAACAAGAGAAGAAGAGAAAAAAGCTCACAGAAGTGTTCTTGAATGCTTACACAGTCTCCTTAATATTCACGTGGCTCATGTTCGGCAGTGGTTAGGACATCAGCTAGGTTCAGAAAGGAGAAAGAATTAAAGGATGTCTATATAGCAGGCAAGGATATGTAGTGCGATGTGAGGACTCTGCTGTCGTTCTGCAATTATACCCTGAATTTAGGTCTCTACCACCACTGAGATTTGTTGAGAGTATACCATATGATATGATGTGACAGGAGAGATGTTTAGAAAGCAAATCTTAATTATTCCATATTTATTTCATTAAACATTCTCGTTCAACTTTAAGGTCTGAGAAATCGTGCTAGGCACTGAAAGTGAAGCACCCTTCCCTTTTTGGATGTGAGTTGAAGGAGGATACATATTCTGGTCCCATGTGTCAGAGACAACTCCACAGAGGGCATGGAAAAGACAAACCAAGTAATCACCATTTATATTACCGGCAATCCTCAGGGCATAGATATTGTATAAAAGAATGTATAGGTCATTTGTTTGTTTGTTTGTTTTAAATTTGGAAAGCGAACTGTCTCCTTTTCCTTCCATAAACAATTTAGAAACTCTGTTGAGAATACTAAGAAGACCTGTAACTCAAGCACTTTAATAGATATGTAAGTTAGCTCCTCACATACACGTCAGATGAAAAATTTATAGAACGCGGGCAATACACTTAATAAGGTGTTATATAATATGCAGAATAAATATTAGTACAGTACATGCACCTAAATGACAGCAACAAATTATAAAGCTTAGCGTGCAATTAAAATCACTAATGGAACAGTGTACGGAGAGAATGCGCTCATTTGTAGATCAGTCAAAGAGGAGCTATTCTGGTGTCAGAGCCACCACTTGAACTAATGACACCCTCTTAAACTTATTTTTAAACACACTCTATCTGTCATGCAATAGCTACATTTATGGGTGACTTCAGTTCAGTCTTTTAACGTATATACATACTGATACAGCGTGTCCTCGAGGCAGAATGGTCCTCATGGCCAGGAAACAGTCTTCGGGTCTAGGTTCAAGTGAATTTTTCTGATGTCAAATTTATGAATGGACATCAATAATAGTATATGTACTAGTGACCAGCATGCTGACAGGGTTTTCGATTTAAAATCAGGAAGCAAGAACTGCCAGAAGCTTGTCAGTGAATCGATCCTGCTGCCTTGACCGCCATTCTGCCCTGAGTTTCTGTTTGTGTTTTTTACAAGGTTATGCTTTCTTGGTTCCAAGCTCTTGTGCACGTGAGTCCATCTGTCAGTATCATTTCCCTCATGTCCATGTGTACAAGTCTTACGCATCTCTCAAGACCCAGATGACATGACACCTCCATGAAGCCCTGGCGGGAAGCAATATGTTCTTTCTCTGAACTCCCATAGCATTGATTTGTACCTCATTAGCCCCTTTCACCATCCACAGTTGGTGTTATGTGATTGTTAGATGTTTTACATACTTTAATAACTATGGCTATAAAATACAGATCATATTTATCATAATTATTTGTATATGTACTTTATTCCCTCTTTTGGACTAATAGAGGGGAGAAGCATCCCAGAATTAGGTATGGAAGCAAAGGAATGTCAGCTTTGGTTTATAAGCTAGATATGAACATTTGCTGAAAGCTCAGTACTGAAGTGGGGGATATTTGAGAAATAATGGAATGACTTTGTAGTCTTTGATGGTATTGGCACTTAGAGATACTCTTTCTATGTGTTATTTTAAAAGTTGACATCTGTCAACTCTCTTGATGAAAGAAACATTCACATAAATGAAAGGTTTAAATCCATGTCCACATTTGAATGGGAGAAAGGAATGATCTCCTGTATGCAAGGAGAAAAAGCGCACGGAGTTCATGTTTGGAAAGAGGAGAGAAAACTTAGTGTTGGTATTGAATTTACTCATTGTTAGAAACAGGGAGCCTTTTGGTTTCTGTGGCCATGGAGGTGTGCCTCTATGACCCCCCACAGAGAGAGAACCTGATGGAGAGTGTAACTAGCAGACGGCCTCCAGGTGCTGAAACTTTGAGATCCACCACAGCCTTTAACTCTTAAGTTCGTGCTCGTCTAGGGCTGCTCACCCCTGGAATCAGCACAGCAGGGGTTTTGTGAGCCAGCTGCTGTAGACCAGATCGTTTCTGCCCAACATGGGACTCCTCTAACGGGACTCCTCTGATGGTTGCTCTGGGGCTCTGCGTCGGCCTGGCTGGGACTTTCTCTAACTACACTGCAGTTGGAAGCTCTTCCCAACCCAACCTCCTTCCTTCCCTCTTCCTTCACAAGTGTCAGATCTCCATTGTGATACAAAGGCTTTTCCTTCCTATTCTTTCACAGTGATTCGTTTCCCCCTGTATATCTCTTATGCTTCTTATCCCATCTTTGTATCTGCTTCCAGAAGTATCTGAACTGACCCAGCCTCAGACTAGCTATCCTATTGAGCAATGTCATGCTGAAACCGGACCTGAGTATTCACACTTATGAATTCATTCATTTAATTTATTTTACAAACCTTTTTGAAACTTTACCATGTCTAAGTACCTCTGTACTAGACACTAGTGATGTAGGAATGAACAAGGCAGACAAGATTCATGTTTTGAATAGAATCTACATTTATAAGGAAACTAATTAAATGGTTATTATTTTCCACTTATTAATTATCCTATAAGGTTGTTTAGCTCATGACCATTTCTTAGCAACTTTGTGTCTAAAAGGTTTTTTTATGTCTTTGTCCTTTTTCTTCTTTTCCTTCTTCTTCTGTCTTTTTCTTTTGTTCCTCCCTCCCTCCCTTCTTCCTATCCTTTTTTCTCTCCCTACTTTCGTCAGACTAATTAAAACATACATTTCTAATGAGAGAAAACGTATAGATTGTGGTACATTTAGAGATCATTCCTTGAGCTCAGTGACGGCAAAGCACATTTCAACTTGGGTGGGATTAAGGAATGTTGATACATTATCAGCACAGAACAATAGAAAAGAAGGAGGAAATTGGGGCTGCCAAAAAAAAATCTGTGACTGGCTGCAGATTTGACTTCATTTTAGAAGGGCTGGTTTCTTTCATACCTGAGGGAATTTTGCATGTGGGAAAAAATAATACCATTTGTATTTTATTTAATGCCCAAATTGTTTACCTTTTGAATTTATTTTAAAAAACTCTTTTTTTAAATACAAAAGTTAATACTCCTCTAAATGAGGAGTTGAAAAGTCATGGCCCATGAGCCAAATCCAGCCTGATGGCTATTTTTGTAAAGTTTTATTGGAACACAGCCATGCCCATTCATTTGAGTATTACCTTTGGTTTCTTCCATGCTGCAAGAGTAGAGTCAAGTAGTTCTGATGGAGATGATCTGGCCTGTAAGCCTAAAATATTTACTACAGGGCCTTTTATAGAAAAAGTTTGCTGACCTCTGGTCTAAATATTTTCACCCCCTGACCGAGTTAATGTGAAAAAACTGCTGGCTTTATAAAAATAAGCATCCCAAAATAAAGCATTGGTTACATCTTTAATGGCACTCTTTTGACTTTGTAGTAAATCCATAAGCTTAATATATTTTATTCTTCTAAATAACTTAAACATCCCTCCCAAATAAGCCAAACATGCAAAATACCACATTTACTACAAAATATCATTGTGATTGCAAAACTCAGGCAAACCTGTTACACTAAAAGCATTTACCAAAGTACTGAGGCCATGGATTTGAGTTTGTTCTTCAGTATCTTTGTTGATACCCTTATGCTTAATTTTAATTTTATGTCTTTCTCAAGATGACCTTCCTGTCTGCTGTAATTAAACAGATACTGTTTCTACAATTGCAGTAGTCTTCCTAGTTGCTGCAGTACTGCCAGATACCAAGGGTGGAGAACAAAACTAGCTGAGGTTGCAAGAGCTGAATTGATTCCTGATGAGGACACAATCGGATAGCCCAAGCTGAATGAAACCCAAGTCTGTGATCATTGAAACCCTTCGTATGGTCAAGTCTCATGCTTGGTAGTCAATAGTGGAATGTTAAAATTCTTGACTTTTTCCTTTTTTTGAAATTTAGAGTGCCTTCTCAAAATCGGGCATTGTTTACCATTCTGATATACTGCTCTAGTTTTAGAACTACTAGAACCTGGGGCGCCTGGGTGGCACAGTGGTTAAGTGTCTGCCTTCGGCTCAGGGCGTGATCCCGGCGTTCTGGGATCGAGCCCCACGTCAGGCTCCTCCGCTATGAGCCTGCTTCTTCCTCTCCCACTCCCCCTGCTGTGTTCCCTCTCTCGCTGGCTGTCTCTATCTCTGTCGAATAAATAAATAAAATCTTAAAAAAAAATAATTGGCCTTTAAAAAAAAAAAAAAAGAACTACTGGAACCAAATTATATGTCAAATTAGTATTTAATTTTAATTAGTATGGTCACCCAGAGGTTTTCTCTACTAGGCATCAAGAGATCAAATTTGTTCAGTTAATTCTCTTCTTCGGAATTTTGGTCTAATTATTCATGATGTAACACATCATAGCTTTTTTTTTTTTTTTTTTTGGTATGTGACCACGAGGACTGATCAACTGATAACTCTTCTTATAGTTGGTTATTATCTGTGACCACCAGTATTAATCAATCCTTATTATTGGTACTGTAACTATCTTTTCTGGATCTGTTTGACTTACTCATAGTTTCCTATGTTCACTCTTTGCTATAGACACAGGTAGAAACAAGTACAGAGCTGTAATTTAAAAATATACATATCTTTATAGGAATAAGAAAAAAATACCCATTTATATCAACATTTTACTACTTATTAAAATAAAATACCATTTTTATAATACAACTCCTTTTGCACACCTTTTAAATTAATTTTTTTCTTTTTCAGTGCCATTATGAATTCTGCCTTCCACAGATTCAACTGTTCTAATTAACCATAATTGTTATTATATTTTTGTCCTGTTTGGTGGTTTGAATTATCACAGCTTGGTGAGTAGTAGCTCCTTCAGCTGGATCTGCTATCTTTTTGCACACTCCGTCATCCTAGAAAGAGTCTTGATCTTCTATAACCATAAGATGTACCATCATCATCCTAATTTGTTCTGCCCTAAGACATAAAGTTAGGTACTTTTCAAGGAGTCCTGGTTCCTTTGAGTGTGATTTGAAACCATAAATTATGCCCTATGAGGGCTCACGGTGGCAAGTTGTACATACAGGTGCTGCTGCTAATAGATGGAGGGCTTTTAGTACCAGGGCTGGGAAAGATTTTTTTTTTTAAAGATTTTATTTATTTGTTTGACAGAGAGAGAAACAGCCAGCGAGAGAAGGAACACAAGCAGGGCGAGTGGGAGAGGAAGAAGCAGGCTCCCAGGGGAGCAGGGAGCCCGATGTGGGGCTCGATCCCAGGACCCTGGGATCACACCCTGAGCCGAAGGCAGATGTGTAAGGACTGAGCCACCCAGGCGCCCCTGGGAAAGATATTTTTAAGAGTATGAGTTGACATCAGATTTTTTCTAAATTAAAAATCTTAATAATGTAAGTTTTCACGCTGCATTGGTAATATGAATTGAATCACAAAAATGGGTTTCATAAGCCAGGGCTTGTTTCTATTCAGTACCAATATTCTCTGGTCATGGTGGGATCTGTGGTTTTGACCCACCCAGTAACCCTTCCTCTTTCATTGTTAGTAGTACTCCAATTTTCCTTCACTTCCTTCTTTCCACGCTGTTCCAGTATGATAGTCATGTACACAACCCCACCCTCCTCGGACACAAGTCTGAGGTAAGAGTATTCCTACCCACCCAGGAGTTGAAATCTTCATTGTGCAGACATTGACATAAAGCACTGCAGTGGGTCCTTCCAATGGCCATCCCCTGAAGAGACAGCGTGTTAATGTCGATTTTCTAATTTCCTGGAGCATCTTTGATCCTATCCTTCCCGAGACCTGATTGCTTGCTTTTTTTGTTAGATTCTGTAATTTTTTAATTATTGTTAATTATTATTACAATTACTTTGCTTAAGGTAACCAGAGTCCATTTCTGTCACCTGCAACCAAATAATCCTAACTGATACACCCATCTTATGGGTGGGTATATGGGTTGCCAGTGGCTTCTAACCATGGTAGGTGATTCTAAAAATTATTTGCCTGATGACATGATCAGTTCACTTAGAGAACATTTCAGTCAGCAACAAGGGATATGGGTCTTTTTTATTTACAAAACAGGATTTTTTTGAAGCACATTTTTGTCTATTTATTTTATATATTTACATGTACAATTATTCTTAGCGTTATTTATTTTCATGCAAAAAAACCTGATTACTCATAATTTGTCATTTTCAGAAAGAAAGAATGGGGGCCTTTTGTGAGGAAAGGCCTGCATAACTTTACCACCCAGCCCCTAGAGTGATCTGAGATTACATATCCTTATATATTACACAATTATTCCATAATTATGTAACACAATTATTCGGACTCTGTCTTCATAAGGAAGAAGACCAGAGGCAGCTTTGGGTTGTTTCCTTTGATGTGTTGGTATGGAGATTTGTTCACAGATGATGAGTTTAGGGCATCAAGTGTTTGAACTTCTTTGAGTTGAACTATATGATGCCTACCATTGCGAGTGCTGTGCTTTCTCCATCTCTGAAGTGCTATTCTCATTTCCTGTGTTTGGTAAATGATATTGACTGACCTTGAATTTTGCTGGGCAGAAGTGCTAAGTAAACAGTAGATAATAACCATGATTCCATGAGATCACAGTCTAGGTGGGGTCCATTTTGCATTCTTTAGCACTTCTTTGTTGGTTCATTACTGGTTTTCAAATTGTCAGCTCAATCTTTAGGTCGTGTGTAGTAAGCCATTCCAAGTCGTAGGCACAACAGCAGCTGCTGAGTATACCATACGGCACTGTATTAGGTGGCTTGTAAAAAGAGTAGTCTGTGTTCATCAATATCCTTGGTAAGTAGTGTTACCACCATTTATAGACAAGAGGACTGGGATTCAAAGTTCCATGATTTGATATAGGTTTCCCTACTCTACTTTTTGGCAATTAATTCAAATGAAAGATATTCTAATCCTGCATATTTGAACAGAGATGTTACATAAGAACCTTGGTAAATAATGCGATAAAAGCAAGACATGTACCTATCTACTTAGCCCTTATTTCAGTCATTTTCAAATCTCAAACTCTTTACCCCTATTCTTTTATTACATCTGGTGTCCAACACCTTTTCCAAGTTAGAAACCTGAAAGTCACCCTTGGTCTTTCCTTCTTTTTCAATACCTTTTGTTAGATCAGTTATCAAGAGTTGTCAAAATTAGAATTTGAATATGACTATTTTTCTTCCTTTCTATTGCCATCACAATAATTCAGTTTACTATGATCTCCTTTTTTTTTCAATGTTGGAATTACTGTAATGATATTCTAGCTGTACCTAAAAGGGAATACCTCAGATAATCTATGCTTATGCAGACCTATTGGAGCCATGCATTTTGGGGAATGATTTGTGGTCCTAGAGGGGGATAGAAGAGGGTGGAACTATGTGATAATGGATGGTCACAGACCTGGATGAGAGACCACCTGTGGGGCAAGAGTACAGATTGGGGTGGTTCATTTTAGTGGCAGGCTAAAATCAGTATGGAACCCTTTGAACCAAGTGTGAGAGATTAAATTAATAGGCAGGAAATGGCACCAGTTTTGGATTCCGGGCTTGACAGATCAGTGTGCCATGCTTTTGAGGCAAGGTAAAGGTATTACAGGAACAATGGATGCCAGCAATATATGAAGAGAAAAGAGCAGGATAAAGTTAGAGAGGTAAGATGGTGACCTTCTAAACATTTACCATGTTCTAAGTGGGACATGTTTGTTGAATTATATAAAGGCTATATTCTCACTTATATGGTATCAAAGTCTTCCTAGGTTGAGGGTAGACTCAAAGTGCCTGGGGCAATATAAACCTTTAGGGGCTAAGGGCTTGAAGCTCAAGCATCAATTCTATGAGTTGTGTAATGCTCTTTGGCTATAACTTCTCCTTAGCTAGGGATTTGAATGTGACCAATATTGTGCCCAAGCAGGTTTGGGCATGCCCATTTTGTATGTTCCAAAGGCAGAATAAAAGATAAGTAACAGAGTTATAGAGAGTCAGATCGGGTGAGATTTTTATAAAAGATAAGATGAAAGAAGCCAGCTTTATATGAAAAAGACTTTAAAAGCAGAGAGATCCATCACCCTAAGTGAAATAATGTTAGATGGAAACCACAAGGCTGAGGCTGATGGTTTTTGCTAAATCACTATGGATTATACTTACTTGGAGTCCCAGTTCGTTGTGTAGTAGATAGGGTGTTGGGAGAGAAGTAAAAACAGTGGATTCCTATCAAATAGCACGCCTTGCCTGGGAGAGAAACGTTATGGGTGTCTCATAGCCAGGATGAAACAGTATTTCATTGAAAACGTTCTCTAAGCTCAGAGGGAACCTGATTTCTAAATTGGTTTCAATTAAATATATTTTTTCTCTTCTAAGAGAACAACATACACCTACGATCTCGTCTAACTATTGGCACATCTGTGATGCTGCGGCACTCCGCATCTTCCCAGTGGCTGCAATTACACACATCACATTTCAGGATGACTACAAGGTAAGATTCTAGAGGTAAAAGGCTACCACTTATGGTCCCCATTTTGCTCTCATGTGTCACAGCCTTTTATTTTCGGGAGTTATTTAGAGAAACAGTCATCAGCTAACAAAACCATCTGTTAGTTAACAACAGCAAAATATGAGGCTATTTCAAAATGGCATGGGCCATTTCAAGTGAAGGGCACACGGGTGCCAACTATTTTTTCCCTTCAGTCTTTCCTTGTTAAAAAAGAATGCATTTGTTATCAAAGCCAGTTTGGCAAATGTGCTTTCCCCTCATACATATCTAGAAATCAAAGCTGCCTAGAAAGTTATTTGAGGGTATGTTCTCCCTTTGGAGCCCATTTTGTTCCAGTCATGCTAATAGGAATGTCATGCGTGTGTCAAGAAGACAATATACCCTTTATGCAATTCAACCAACACGCCCTACTTAGAACATGGTAAATGTTGGGAAAGCAAAAATGGTCTTGCTGGACAGATTTGGTAAAATTCTTCACCTTTGTGCTTTTCTGCACGACTCCATTACTTTTTCCAGCTGGGAGAGGAGGGGTGGTAGACGAAGAATCTCTGTACTCCTCCTTTTCCCTCAGCCAGATAGTTTCCCAAATCAGCTAAATATACCTCCATTTATTGTCATGCTAAAATGTTCTACTTAGCTGTGTTTAACTGGATATCAGGATTCCATGGGCTGACCTTTCGCTCCTGGGAAGTCGTTTTAAATTCAATCCCGGCAAAGGAAAATCCTTCCAATTCGTTGGCTGTGAAAGGTCACAAGTGAAATGTGTTTTGATGGTATCTGCCTATGGTTTAATTCTCAGTAAACCTGAGCACTAACTGGGCCTCAATTGTGCTTTGTCTTGGGAATCTGAGTTCTAAGAAGCCTGGGAGAGCTGAGTGGGAGATGTGAGGCTGAGTTGCCGACATTAGCCAAGGGTACACAAAGGTACCAGCCGAAAGGTGAGGTGCATGGTGCTAAGTTAGGTCAATGTTGCCTCCTTTCTGAGCTGATGGGGGATTCAGACTAAAATATATAGTTTCTCTCCCTGTTTCATTTGATCTCTTTAAAAGGGACATTTCCCACTTTCTGGGAGGCAGAGAGGGCTTAGGTTGAGATAGGGAAGGAACTAGAAGTGTGTGAACCAGTCAAGAGGAAATTGGAGTATCCTGAAAATGTAGCCATTTTAGGGTCTAGAGCATAAATTCAGTCTTCTAAGTCCGAACATCTCCCTTTTATGACCTTTTCTTTTCACAGTTCAGTAGCTGGTGGATTCCTCACCATCATCATTAAACTGATTTTTAACTGCAAAAAAGAAAAAAAAACCCAAAACTTTTATTAAATCTTATCAAAACCCCCCCTTTAAAAATCATTTTTTACCAAGCAAAATTAGGATTTCTTTCAGAAATTTTTGAACAGTTCAGTGGATGGGATATTAGGGTGAAGTTTCTGGATTTCTTTTTTGTTTTTGTTTTACTCTATTTCAACTGCATAGTCACTCAGTGCTGTAATCTTTCAGTCAAGTGTATTTCGCAGTTAGAAAGAAGCCCAGAGAGCAGTTTGTGCTTTCCACCACCCCATTGCTCCATTACACACATACTAGACTCGATTCTAGCAAGTATTCAATGTCTCCTGAACACGCCTTGCAATTCTATACTTCTACGTCTGTGTTTGTGTTGCTCCCTCTTTCTGAGATGTCTTCATGTTTTCATCAAAGTTCTATTCATGCACAAAAGCCAAAATGTCACCTCTTTCTGTGAAGCCTTCAGAAGTTTTCGGTCTCCCTCTCTCTCAATCCCTATGGAAGCATGGCTTCCATAACACTCTATGTATCAGTTATACCTTGTTCTATGGCAGCACATCTGTGTGTCTGCCACTCAACCCAGTTCTCTGAGGGCAGAAGCTGGGTGGCTTTCTTCATCTTTATACCTCAGTGCTTAGCTCAAGGATTACTGCCAGAGGAGGAGTCTTTAAGCCTTCCTATCACAGAAGTATGAATAGTCAGGCCTTTGATATCAAGGTGAAGAAATGAAATGATGTTTTTTATATCAAATGTATCTTGAAATTTCATAGCAGCCACCAGAATAAGCAGAAAGCAAACACTCATTCTCTAAAAGCTGTAAGGGCGGTTCTCTGATAATAAATGAGAAAAATTCTGCTTCCCTTTACCCTTCTTCTTTGTGTTATCAGTTTTTCTTGGAAACACTGGTTGTAGGGAGAGCTCTCAGCATGTCAATACAGGGTTCAGATAGGGGGAAATGGAGGTGGCTCGAAACGTGAAGTGGAGGCAGTTGTACTTGGCCTCATTTTCCCAGCTTCTCCTTTTCTTTTCCATTCCTGGCTCTCTCACCCAGCAGACTGCAGGCCAGCTCTGATTCCTGAGCTTTCTTGAGAGGATAAAACAGTTTACGACAAGTAGACCCCTGACGTAAGCCATGTACTGTAGAAACAGCATCCAGTGATCTAGTGACAGTTGATAGACCAAGCTCCTTGCCCTGTCTCCTTTACTCACCATCAATGAGATCTGGCATTTAGTGGCCCAGGGGGGTGGTCTTGAGTGTCCATGTCAGTCACAAATCACAGCACTCTCTGTCCCTCATCAGGGTGGGGCCATTCTCTGAAATTGGTTTAACCCATTATACCTGTCAGGATTTTTGGTTGCAAGAATTCAATCAGGCTGATTTACGCAACAAAGCACCCAATATCCTGGTAAATCAGAGACTCTGGTTTGAATGCTACACAACTAGAAACAATAGCAATTTTGCTACAAGGGCCTTTGTTGGCAAAAGTGCCACTCCTGACATCCCATACCTCAACTCCATAGCTCAACAAACATCGGGCAGCTACCACCAATTACATAAGGCACTAGGCACCAGGAACTTCACCCTTTCTTGCCCTCTAAGACTTGGCTACATTTGTTACTTGTTTTCTAGAAGGTGAATTTCACAGGCTTTCTTTGCATTGTTTACTTTTCAATACAAGTCTCACATGGCTGCATTTGACTGATAAATACTAGGTCTCATGTGCACATCTTGGCAGCTAGGGAGTTGGGGAGACTTGTTTTTTTGTTTCTACCTTGAGGAAGTGAAATTCATGGGACAGAAAGTTTCTAAAAATTGCAAGGGCTCTCAGAAGGTGCTGAACAACTGGAAAACGTGACAAAAATCTACATCCTGTAAGGCACTAATACTTTTATATAAAACAATATGACATGATTATATCAAGTTCCTCAGTCTGTCTGATAACTCAGTAGTATGTGAAACTCTTTCATGGGGTTTGGGGCATAGCTCACCTTTCCCGTCCCTGACATCTCTTTCCTAATTAAGAACCTTGCTCTTTATTACTTTCATCACATCATCTCTTCTCCAAAATTCATTCTCCTACATATTGGCAGGGGAAACCTTGATGCATGGAAAATGTCTTTTACTGGTGAGTTTCAACTGGGACCCTAAATACCATCCTTTGTGGACGTGACCCAACCTTGAGAAGGGACCTTCAGTTGCCAATAATTTTCTGAGCCACACCTCAGCTCATGACTTTCTTTGAATACTATATCCTTGATTCTTTGGGTTGCCTTTTAAGACCAACCACTACAGCTAAGTGAGTTTGCACTAGTCCTAGATTTGAGTCTTTGTGAAAAGATCTCTGTTCTGATATAGCTTGATTTTTCTCCATGCTGACTCTGTCTTGACAGGGGTCAGTATACCTTGCTTGTGAAAGGTAGGCATCCATATAGAGAGCTGCCAATGTAGATTTCTCAAATTAAAATAAATTCATCTTGTCTAGTGATTTCAGATATGCTGTCAGTTCCTCAACGTCCAGAATCATGTCTTAATCATTAATCATCTCTGTATTCCCAGTGTTTAGTATTGTATCTGACATGCCGTGACATGCAATTCATTTTGGTTGAATGAATGAACAAATGAGTGACTGCAGATTGCATAAAGGCCACAGTATATTTCAGCATCGCAGACTGATCATTCATTCGTTCATTCAGCACACATTTTTTGAGAAGTTGGTTTTCTGTGCAAAGCACTACACTAGATACATTGGAAATCTGAAATTACCCTGATATTGCCAATGATTATAACCATAACCAACATTTATTAGATGCTGACTAAATGACAAGCACTGAGCTGTTTCATGGGCATCCACTTAATTCTCACACCAACCCTGTGAAGCAAACATATTATTATTATTATTCCCATTTACAGGGGAAAGAGCTGATTCTCAGAAAGGTTAAGCAAATGAAAACAAGTTGGGGATATGTTTACACAGCAGAGTTGGGAAGGTATAAGAGCCATCTGGAATGTCTTAAATATCACAGTGCAACACATCTGCAGTACTCAAATTCCATTCAAAGAGCCCTTGAGTGCTAAATGGATACAGCTGGGGAATCAGAACTTACCTGGTGACCTTTAGGCAACCTGCATTTTAGCACTAAGGAACTCTACTTTATTCATCCATCCATCCATTCAACAAACATGAATGGCACACTTGCTGTGTGCCAGGAACGGTACTGAGCAATGGGGGCGGGATAATGGAGCTGGGAGAGGGGAGACATGTAAATAGATCTTTGCAATTCATAATAAGAGCTATAATAGAGGTGTGAACATATTTCAAAGGAATATTTTCAACATTTTAGCATTAAGTATGACATTGGCAGTAGGTGCTTCTGGTTACCTTCTATTAGGTAAAGAAAGATCCTTTCATTCCAATGGTTTTTTAAAAAATCATGAATGGATTTGCATTTATTTCAGATGTTTCCCTACATCTCTTCAGATGATTTTTCTACATTTATGGAGATTGTTTCTCTTCTTTTCTTATTACTGTGGATACACAACCATTATCTGTAATGTCATATTTTCTAATATTAAACCAACCTTGCATTTTTAGCATAAAATATAATCATACTTTTATAGACTTATTCAGATTTTTTCTTTTTTAAATTTTAAAATTCTGCATTCACTTGCTAAGTTGTATGTTTGTAGGATTTATCTATTGCACCAAAGGTTTAAATGTATTAGAAAAGAATTTTCATACTATTAATTTATTATCTTTTAATTTATATAGCATCTGTAGTTATGGCCTCTTCATTAACATTATTTGTTATTCCTTCTCTCTTTTTTCTTGATTAACATTACAAAAAAACTTTCAATTTTATCTAAGTCATTTTAAAAAAATTTTAGTCTTTTAAATGACATTACTTCGGCTTTGCTTCATTCTAAATATTTTCTAATTTTGTGGTATGTGTTTTATTCATTAATTTTGAAACTTTGTCTACTGTAAACATTTAAAGCTATGTTTCCTTCCAAAAACTGTTTTAGCTGTATCCCTCAAATTTTGATAGGTTGATTTTTCATATGTGACTCTTTTGGAATATTATATAATAATCTGATTTCCATTCTGATTTCTCTGTTGTCATGAGTTTTTTAAACTGTGTTTTTAAATTTTTAATAAGTAGGTTTTTATTTTGTTCTTTTGGAAAAGCTGTACTTATTACATTGTTACCCGCTTATGGGCTCTATAGAGAATCTTTGAAATTCATTAGACTTGCTCTGTAGCCTCATCCATGGTTACTTTTTGTAAATAGCCCTTGTTCAGCAAGTAGCTGGGATGCAGTGTTCTGTAATATATCCTTGAGATTAGGCTTGTTACGTGCCTTCAAATCTGTATCCTTGCTGTTCTTTGCTTCATCTATCAGTTACAGAAAGAAGTGTGTTAGAGTGTGTGAACATATACATTTTTCTTAACAGATATCTCAATTTTGTATTCACATATTTTGAAGCTATAACACCTACCTAAGAGTTTAACATTGTTATATGTTCCTGGTGGGTTGAAGCTTTTATTATTACATAGTGACCATTCTGATTTCTAAATGCTTTTTACCTTAAAGTCAATTTTGTATGATGATATGGTTACACTGGCTTTCTTTTGGCTGGTATTTGCTCGGAAAGAAATGGTTACAAATGGTTAACAGCGGTTAATACCAGACGATGAGATGAAAGCTATGAAAGGTAACTGTTATTTTCCTTATGCTTTTCAGTACTTTCCAAATTTTATTTAATAAGTACATACTACTTTTGCAAATAGGAAAAATCATGTTTAAAAATTTTTGGTTTAAGAAATGACTGTGTCAAAAGAGATCCTCCTTTCTGAACAGGCTTTAATGCTTTGGGGCCTGATTCGCAAACAACTAAACATGCGTACAATAGAGTTTCTATGTCCATACAGGCAGCTTTTAGCCTTGAACCCTTTATGATGGATTATGGGTCAAGAAAAAAAGCCAAACAGAGCCCTAGTCTGTCCTGCCTCCTGGATAGTTTATTACCAGGGGTGATGAAATGTGAAGTCTTCCCTGACCCTTCCTGGGGAGTTAGTTGCCCCTTCTGGATTTTCATAGCTCTGAAGATGTGAATCTGGCACTCACCACTCTTACCTTGTGGACTTTGGTTTGTTGGGGGCAGAAACCTCTCTTGTTCTGGATGAGTCCATGCTCTAAGCCAGCAAGGTCTATCAGACAGGAAGCATGGTTTGCTGGAAGCAAGATCCAACCACAGGGCCATAGGCAGGTGTCTGGAGTAGTGGGGCTGGGCTCCTAAGCTGGAATCAGTGTCTTTGGGACCAGGGTTAAGGCACAAGGAATGCTGGCCAACGGTGCCAAGGCAAGCTAGTGTTCACTAGATGGAAACCTCTTCATAAGCACTAATCCTTGTAACAATGCTGTGAGGACATAAGTGCTGTCCCTTGTGGCAAATTGCATGGATTGTGTGCTCCACCTGTTCCAACCTCTTCTGGTGTGCTTTCCTGACCTACAGAAGCTGAACAGCTAAAAATGACAGCTCCCACATGCTCTCGCAGCTATAATTTTTGATGCAATTTCAGTTTTATCACTTGCACTCTCATGCGACTTGGATTAGTCATAGGGTTAAATATAGGGAAAGNNNTTAGGCATGAAACAGCTATATTGCTAGTAAAGAGATGCCAGAGGTTACGTGGTTCTAGGGGCTGGAGGCAGTACCTGGAAACAGCATGGAGCCTGGGTCATCTGGCTCTTCCAGTAATTTGAGAAGCTATTCATACTTAGCAATAAACTCCTTTTGTTTAATAAGTTAGAGTGGATTTTGCTGTTTATAGTTGTGCTCTGACAAATACACCCATTGTATAGCAGGGAAAACTGATAGTTGGAGCTCAGAAGCGATCTGCTCAAGATTACACCCCTAATGAGTGGCAGAGATGGACTGTGAGTGTAGGTCCTTTGATGCCAAGTCAGGGCTCCTTCAGCAGCAGGACAAGCAGCAGACTCAAGGACCAGGCCACGGGAGCTTCCAGGATCATTGAGAAGGTACTGAGAAACCGCATATGGAGATCCAAGGTTTGAGTTCCACAGTGACACTTTGACAACATTACTAGGTAGAAGCTGCTGCCACTCCTCATGGGCCTGGGCTAGAAGCAGGTGGCTTTCCACCAACCCCACCCCCATTATTTGCTCCTACCTGTGGTCTTTTAGACCTTTCTACTAAGTGTATTACTTGCCCTCCTGTATTTCTGTGTTAATATTAGGATCCCACACAGTTTTTGTTGCTCATTCACCTGCGTCCACATTGTACTGTGTGCTCTTTTACTGCTCTTAGAATACTTCATTGCTTCTTCAAAACTTGTTAGGGATGAAGGAGGGAGTAATGTACCTATACGTTGATAGGCAACTAAGCAAATATTGAATTACGATGATCAGATTACTCTTCTGTCTCCCACTAAACCGTCTTAAGTAGGTGTCTTGTCCATATTTGTCCATTGTTGTCTCATATATGGCTCTTCTTATAATTTGTGATTATTTTATTTGGGAGGATGGTTTTGTTTGTTTTCTTTTTTCTTTTCCATACTGAGAAATAAATTTCATGAAATCGGGGTTCATGTCTCTTTTGATCAAAGTTGTATCTGAAGCCCCTAGGCCAATTCCGGCACAAAGTAAGTATTTGAAAATGTTTACTGAGTAAATTAATGAATAAATGAATGAACAAAAGGCAGGGACCATATTTTTTTTTTCTGTCTTTGTATTTTGGCATCCAGTTCAGAACCTGACATGTAGAGGGTACAGGCTCATTTTAATAGAAAAGGAAGCTAGAGTATGTATACATGACCTACATTCATGAATATAAATTTTTATCTTTTCAGTGTTTTCAAAATTAGAAACTTTGGGTTGTTCATCATTCACCCTACATACATCTGTAGGGTTAGTCGATAAATAAAGATTAAGAAAAAAATCCTTTCATGGCTTCAATTTGGCAAAGGATCCAGCATACTGTATATCCTTAATACATTTTCTAAGTGAATACATAAATGGAGGAAGGAATGGTAAGTTTCTGGGCCTTGATAGTGCCTGAAGAAAAAACATACGTCACTTTTAGGCAGTAAGGTAACTGTAGCCAGACTGCAGTGCTTGAATGCACTGGGCGTCTTTGTACAGAGGACAATATTTCCTAGATGGAGTTCTCTCTGGCTTTTCTTTTTTGGCTGGTCGTGGAGAACAAGGGTCTGCAGCAACTTTGTCTCTGAGTGTGGCAGTTGGGCCTGAGCAGTGTCTTCAGACACCGCTCACAAAGCTGAGGCGCTCCTAGGAGAGAGTAGAGAAAAAGGGAATGAGAAAGTGAGAAGAAAAGAAAAAAATGAAATGAGAGAGGCCAGGTGATGAGAATAAGGGAAAGAATGGAAGAGAAAATGGGAAGAGATAATAATGACAATGGAAAACGCTAGTGACACCCGCCAGTTATTGAACGCCTTTCCTAGAGATTCTGTTTTGTTCTACAATATTTATTATTTCTTTTTTTTTTAATTTTTGGTTGTTTTTTTTTTTAAGATTTTTTTATTTTATTATTTATTTGACAGAGAGAGACAGCCAGCGAGAGAGGGAATACAAGCAGGGGGAGTGGGAGAGGAAGAAGCAGGCTCCTAGTGGAGAAGCCTGATGTGGGGCTCGATCCCAGAACGCCGGGATCACGCCCTGAGCCGAAGGCAGATGCTTAGCAACTGTACCACCCAGGCGCCCCAATATTTATTATTTCTAATCTTCATAATCCAGTCAACAATGTCAGTAACATTTAAAAATTTTGTTTAATTAATTTGAGAGAGAGAGCGTGAGCGAGCACGTGCATGAGTGGGGAGGGGCAGAGGGAGAGAGAGTCTCTAGCAGACTCCCCACTGAGTGTGGAGCCAGTCACAGGGCTCCATCTCATGACCCTGAGATCATGACCTGAGCCGAAACCAAGAGTCTGAAGCCCAACCGACTGAGCCACCCAGGCGCCCCAATGTCAGTAACGTTGATTATTTTTATTGTGCAGATGAGCGGACAGGCTTAGAGATGTTAGTAAGTAACTTGCTCAGTCATACACCGTTAAAAAGTAAAGCCAAGATTTGCTCTCAAGAGTGTCTGACTCAAAGCCATACTATGTTCACCTGGTGATCAATGACAGAGACCCACCACCAGGGACCGCGTGCCTCCCATGGGCCATTGGGATTAGAGATTGCTAAAGATTGTCAACCTCCTACTCTGGGTGGGATATCTAGATGTCAACAGTTTAAAGTAGATATCTATTTATCTGTGTGTGTACACGCACACACACACACACACACTCACACACACATACACACACAGAGGACCAGAAAAAAAGAAAAGAAATATTTGCTAATGTTTTGTGTACACTTTGACCGAAGGCTTCTGGAATAAATACTTAAAAGAAAAAAGATTTAATGGATGACAAATAGTGTGACATTTTCAAATGCCATAATTCCAGAAGTAAAGTAAAACCCCTGACTCCAACCTCACCCCCCACATGTCGTGAGTAGAGAAAACAAAGCCACATAGACCAAAAAAGCAACAGGAAAATAACAAACAAAACTGAAGGCCATGTAAATATTTTCTGAATGTCCGTTCCCTAAAGGGTTGAGGTCAGACATATGGTTCTATTCACCAAACCCTATACAAAGGACTTGGGCTATTTTATGCCCTGATCATTATTGTTGGTTAAATTAAAGCCCGATCAAAAAAGTGTAATGGAATATTAATTTCAGTTACTGTAGCTAATTGAAAACATAGCAGGAGTTGTGACTATGGAAAATAGAGTGAGAACACTCAGATGCACGTCCAAGCCTAGCCTAACTCTTTTCAAGTTGGGCAGTAGCATATTTTTGAGAAATGGCCATTATCCCTAGAGTCTATACTTAAGCACATCAGGACAAATACTTGGCTTGGGAAAAAAGACAAGCAACTAACTCTCAGCTATCAGCAGACTTCAAAAAAATTCAAGTTCAATTTTAAAACTATCGGTTGTTAATTTGTTCACATGAAAGACATTGCAAAAATATATAATTCTGCCAAGCCAAGGACTGTGTGGTTTTCTTCTTGCTTGTCCCCAGTTTGAAGACTACATCCTGGTATCTAGACTCTCAGCAATAATTGTTGGGTGAATATGTGTATGGTTGTTGACGACCTTTGTTTAGTCTAACAAATGAGAGAGCTCTCTTTCTTAGACAACTGACTCTTTTCCTAAGTGAAAGTACAGACCGATAAGATTTGGGAGAGAGAAGACAACTGTGCTTTAGCTTGATATTTGAATCTGAGAGATGAAGAATTTTGAGCAAGACTTTTTGTCTGTTTTGTTCATTGCTATATTTCCAGTGCCTAGAACAGTACCTGGCACATATGAGATATCAATAAATATTTGTCAAACTAACGAATAAATGCTTAACATGGAGTTAGAAGGAGAGAATGATTAAGCAAAGGAGACAAAGTGGAGAACTCAGAATGTCACAGTGTATTTTATTTTATTTTTTTAGAGAGGGAGCAGGGAGGAGCAGAGGGAGAAGGAGATAGAGAATCTTGAATAGTCTCTGCAACCAGCCTGATGCGGGGCTCCATCCCACAACCTTGAGTTCATGACTTGAGCCGAAATCAGGAGTCGGACGCTTAACTGACTGAGTCGCCCAGGTGCCCCCCTCCCCCAGTGTATTTTATGTCTTTGCTGAGTTACCAGTTTTCAAACATCAGGCATACTCCTATTTGATATGAATACAAGAATCCCCTCCTCAAATCAGTATAATCTGCCTTGTGGGATTAATAAGCTTTCTTTTTATGAACATGAGGGACTGGGGTAATGCTTTTAAAGCCATGAGTTCCAGCAACTTAGTGAAAGTTGCTCTACAATCACTTAAGATGCAGAGGGGACGTATTAGGGCGAGACCAGTCATTTTCATGTTGCGGGAGAATGGTATGTCCTTAAGGAGAATTTGTATTAGGTTTCTGGGCTTTGTACTCTCAACCTCCATTACCGACTTAGGCTCGTTGATTTTTCCTAGAAGAGGCTACTTCTACTCATTTTTCTTAAAGCAAAGATACTTTACTGATTATCAAAGGCCAATGACGCAGAGGATATACATGTGAGGCCATGTCGAAGTAGCAGTGAGAGAAACGTTCTTCTGAAGAATGCTCCTAGGATATGTCCTTAATCTACACTTGACTGCATAATGGAGGGAAACACTAGCAAAAAACAAGCTGGGTGCACTTTAGCAGGAGTAATTTGGATGGGGTAGAAAAAAATGTCATCAACATTCAATCGTTACCCTATATGGCATCTGATTATTCTTTATAGAGCAACTGTGTGTGGTGTTCTGTGTATGTGGGTGGCATTATTTTGGCTTTTTCAGGCACGTATGTATATGTTGTTTGTTGTCTTCTCCTTTTGTTATACGCTTAACCATCAATTTAAAGGGGGGGGGGAGACTGTTGAAACAACATTTATTTTCATTTAGACAAGTACCACATTTTCTGAATCCATTTTGAATTCAGTTGTAGTGATGGAAAATTGGTAAAATTTTGCATAGAACCACAAATTTGAAAAATTATCGCAAAGTTTAGTGTTCCTCTCTTGTCTCATGATCATACCCCACAGCCGGAGTCACACACTTTTGAACACATCTCGTTTGAACTGAATTCCCAGAACTATGGTACAAAGATGCAGGCAACGGTTTTCACATCGTCAGGAAATGTTCAGTGGGCTTTTGCAGTTTGTTCCACCTAAAAACTATTTGAATGTGACTCTTCCGCATCACTGGGTGAAGCTCTCGGGTGTTAGGAGACACAATGGGGCTCTCTTTAACAACCAAGAGGAGGGGAGAAGTCATAAGAGGGCAAGCAATAAAGCCAAGGGGAACATGGTTTATGAATGCAAAACTTACAGTAGAACTTTAGATAGGAAAAAAGTTGACAATGCAAGTTAAAGCTGGCCCCAGGCAGCAATAACTTACTGAAGTGGCATTTATTTGGCTGATAACCCAGGGTCTTGCTGGACTTGCTAGTACAACAGAGGTAATCTTTATGGAAGAATGAATTACAAGAGCAGTTTGCAGTCACATTATTTGATCTTTCCCTTATGTAGAATGACCTTGCGAGCTCCCCCAAAGTTCCAAGTTTCAACTTTCTGCTGTGACTTAGCAGCAGAAATAGGTATCCTTCTATATATCCCCAAAGATTTTTCCAGTAGGTTTGCAGTATGTCCTGCTCGTGGTAGAACAAGTGATAAGGATTTAATGTGAGATTTCATCTCATGGTGTGACTAAACTGAAAGTAGATTGAGTAGGATATTCACATTCTGAGAAGTAAAGTGACTTGCTCAACGTCATACAGCCAAGTGACCTGCTTTAGATGACATGCCAGTAGCTGTCATTTGGGAGCTAAGTAAACAGGCTCAGATCAAGAAGTCTCAAGGTAGAAGAGGATTATAAAAAAGATTATAACGCTTTTCTGAGAAGCATGGGTGTCACGAGAGCAAGAAAAATATTGAATTATTTGTAAAGACTCGTTTTTCTTTCTTTTTTCTTCTCTAAGTAGGAATGATATTAATGGGCATTAAATAATTTTGCAGCTGAAAGGTCGAAATTTACTCTTAATACCCCATGTCTTCTATTCATATAGTTTCAAATGATTTCTCATGAGCTCTGGACGCATGTTTCCAATTGCCTTGTGGGAATCTTTCAGTCTGCACTGGAGACACCACAACCTCTGCACACTCTAAGCTGAACTGATTGTCTCTCCTCCAGAATCAGCTCTTTGGCTTCTATTTTTGATTCTGCTTAATAACTCCACTATATACACGGTCTCCCATGTCAAAAATTTGGAAATAATCTTTAACTCTTTCACCCTTCCTACTTGTGTAATTGTCATGAAATTCTCTTGATTTTGTTTCTTAATCAATTCTCAAGCCCGTCTTTTCCTCTGCCTGCTTACTGCCACTCCTGTAGTTTAGCTACTGATTACTATCAGTCATGAAAGTTGTTTTTGGGAAAATATAAACAGTGTGATACGACAGTTTCTGGAACCATCTCCCTGATAAGGTGACATGTTGGTCAGATGACAAGGAACTACTCTGGGATGATCTGCAGGGTAGAGAAGTTCCAGGAAGAGATATGATAACCCACAAAGACCCCAAAGAGAGAGCAAGCTTGGTGGGTTTGAGAAGCAGAAACAAGACCAGAGTGTGCAAATCACGGTGAGCCAGGGAAGGATATGAGGTGTATGAGGTCAGAACGTCTTAGGCCATGGGAAGGAGTTTGGATTTATTATAAGTGTCATGACAATTTATTGGCCATGGAGAGAGAAGAAACACCCATGGCTCTGGAACATTAGTGACGATATCAATGACATGAGGAAGTTGAGAAGAAGGGCTAGTTTGATGGGCAAAGAGAGTTTTAGTTTGAAAAACGAATCAATGGCTCCGCAAGTCAGATATGTGAGTTTACAGACTGAGGAATTTGTTGCTTAAAGATCAGAGTAGATGTTCTCATTTTGATGAAATTATCAAAGAAGACACACAGTGAAGATAGATCGTAAGAGAGAGGGAGCTAAAGAAGAAGGCCAAGGATAAAGCTTTGGAGAAGCGGAAATGGTGGTCAAGAGAGAGCCTCAAAGGAAATTTGTAAGGATAAAGGAGAGCTGGCCATGTTCTCAGACAAAGGGATGGGACCACTGGCAGAAGATATAAAAAATACTGTTATGAGTTGTGGTGAACTCTGGATTAAGGTAAGCTGGGACCAGGCTATAACATATAAACCTTAAAGAAAGATGAACTATCAAGTTGGGGTTGCCTGGTCAGGGTAGGGGGCATATATAAGTGGACAGAACTCAAGCCAGCTACATGTGCTGGGCCCGGTTAGGCCAGCCAGGCAGGCCAAGGCCCAGGTCTGTTTTGGTCAAATACGAGTGCAAGGAGCTCATGCTGGCTGACTTCCTCACTGAAGTAGGCCATAAGGTCATGTCCTGTGAGTGAGGTTAAGTTGAAGGAAGTCAAGGGGTGGGCCTTTGAGGATGAATGTTGAAAACAGCCACTGTGGTTCCCTAGAATGATTAGTCAACAAGGGATGTGTAAAACCATTTCTGAGGATCAGTGAGAGCTCAGCTGAGGTTAGAAAGCATTGCTTTATGGTGGCCCAGTTTCCATGGTTTCCTTTCTCATGCAGCCTGGGAGAGGGAGCGGAGAAAACCAATTATTGTCTACAATACGTCTAGGGTAAGAAGTAGTAGTTTGATGTTAGAGGCTACTATATATTTTTTTCCCCAGTGGCACAATATTATTTTGAATTTTGTAGAAAAAATGGAAAGATTATAGATCAAATTGAAATTTGTTATTTTTCTGTACTAAAGAAATCGTATAGGATTCAGACCAATTTCAAAAATCTGTAATAAGTAGAACCAAGGTTTTACATTAAGAAGCCTACAATGATTTATATTTAACTCTGATTTTAAAGAAAATTGAAAATGTTGGACCACTTGTTATAGTGATTTGGGCTCTTATCTAGAAAGCATGTGCTTTGGAGACCAAGAATGTACAAATAAATAGTAATGGTATAAGGCAAATTTCAAATTTTTTGAGTGACACGTTAACAATGTGAAGTTTTCCACTGACTGATATTTTAATGTCACACCCCCCAACAAACCTATAATTAAAGTTATTTTGGCATTTTCATCTCAAATCCCTGCTTTTGGGGGGTGGGCGGGTTATAATTTCACTTTTAAAATGAGCTTCCAGATACAATTTGACATAAAACACAAAGTCTTATCCTAGCAACAATTTCCCCTCCACCTTTCCATCACGAAAGATAGGAATATGTGTCCTGTCAGTTTTAAAAGTTATAAAGGTTTTTAAAAAAAGGGAAACTTAACCTTTGCTTGTTTGTTTTTGTTTGTTTGGACCTGTTGACCAGAGTATACCTGTAGGGATGAAAGCTTGGCTACAGTCTAATCTACGCGGACATCAGAGGTCATTAGAGCATATAGCAGTTCTAGAAGGCAGTAGCCCCACTTACTATGCTTGTCTTCTCTCAGTAAGAACATTAATTAATTCATATTTTTTCTGGGATAGAAGTAATACTTGCCCAGTGATTATTCTCAGGAAAAGAATTTAGGCCTACAGCTACACATTTTAAATAGCATATGAATAAGTTAAGGCAAAAGCATCAAAATAGAAACAAACAAGACTCAAGGCAGTGGAAGGAGAATCATCTCTCTTTCTGTACATCGTTCCTTTCTCAAAATCTCTTAAGAACAGAAGTTTTAAGTGGAATTCCAAAGGTTTCCTTTCCTACTCATTTATTTTATATATACTTGTGTATGTTTATCTTATATACACATATACATATGTACATACGTGTAATACACATATATGCCATGTTTATGTATGTATAGACGTAGGTTGTGCGTGTATCATGTATTACATACGCATTTATAAATCTCTTGGGAAAACTCTCCTGAGCAATCATCTTCTGGGCCTTTTCCCGCCTTGAATATGAATTCTGACCCAGGAGTGGGAGGCTTTAGATACTTCTGAAGCAGGGAGTTAAATTCTTCACTGGAATTCAGAAAGTAAAAGGCAAGTGCTTGGGAAGAAATCTTGTGCTGAGGTGGGGGGTCATAGAGAGGGCATTCAATTCTCTTAGGAAGGTCATGGGGGCAGTAGGAGGGGTCACGGGCCCAGGGTCCCTTGAAGAATGCCATCCTTTAAGTAGATTTTAGGCATATTACTGGTTGGGAAGCATCAATATGGTCTTTCTTGTGCAAACAATTCTAGGAAATGCCTCCCAAGACATTTTATAGCCCAGGGTGGGAGTGAGGAGAGGGGTGAAAACTCAAACAACTTATTTGAGTTTATTCCCATCAGAATAAGTACCGAGTCACACACAAAAATCGGTTCTAAAAGTCTTGGTGCGAAGACTTTACTTTTCCTCAAGAGAGACATTTTCCTTATGGACCTCCTTCCTGCTCTCCTCCGCACACACGTACAACTTAATTTCCTCAGACATAACAGAGTCCAAGCTTCAAATACTTCCAGAGATTTTACAGCTCCCTCCTCAAATTTTAAAATTCTCTGGTGTTAAAAAGAAATTCTCTAGTGTCAACCTCACATGTATAAATATGAAAGAAAGGAGCAACGTCAGGGACTAGCACCGAGCTGAACGTAGTGCTACTTAATGCAGTTCTTGATAAACCTTTATGGCAAATGAGAGGTTTTCCATTTCCCCAGCTGGCTGGCTCTAAGATGTTGGGAGGGTTTTTTTTCTTTTTTTCTTTAACACAAGGCTCTTAAGAATTTGTAGCTATGTATTTTTAATACTGTCAATAAACAGCTTCCTCAAGACTCAGAGGGGCAATAATGGAAGCTGTTAACAAAGTGTGAAAAGCAACGGGCTAGCAAAGGTTAATCACATGGCTGGCCACTAATGACCTCTACAGCCCTCAGTTTAAACCCAACAGCACTTGTAAAGACCAATCACGTGAATAATTTCCTGTCTGAGGTAGCCTTTATGGTTAAGAATAAAAGCAGAGCTGATTGTGAATAGAAAGCCCCCGGCAGGGGAGGTGGTTATTATTTTTAAGCTGATCTAAACACCTGGGTTTCCCACTGGACCCTATTAAACTTCCTCCATTATGTCTAAATATTTCAATCATTTCTACAGCAGTTGTGAATTCGTGCATTACTAAGGTAGGCCAGGACAAGGAGAGGGGGCAGGTTGATGAATGGCAAAGAACCCCTTCCTCAAGGTGATGACCATCAGGTAGGGAGAATCCCAGGCTTTGGGAAGGGATTTGGAGGGGTCATCCCTCCCTCTGTAGCTCCCCGACCTCACCCTGCCTCAAGGAAGACCACACGTAAAGCCATTCAGATGAAGAAAATTTTACTATTTTAAAGGCCTGTAGATGAGGAGATTCCTTAGCTTGCCCTGGTAACCCATTTCAATGTTTTACAGCCCTCACCGTCAGCCAGTGGTTTTCCCATCTAAAGAACTTCAGTCATTTCTGCTGTGGTTAGAGCCACTTTCCCTGCCCTGGCTTTGGATGGCTGTATTTTGCTGATCTTTCCACATTTTATTATCGATTTGGTTAAACATTACTCCTCTCCCAATAAAATTGTTGTCTTTGAAGACTTTTTCATCTACCTCCAGCTTACAGATCGGAACACATTTAAGTTAGGCACCTCGACAAAGGCTCTTATCTAGTAACAATGATATTTTTTTAGGTTCATGGCAAGGACAAGATTTAAAAGCAGTAGGAGGGCTTCAAGATTCCAATTTGGTACCTAGGATTCGGTTGATCAGTGCACACTCAATGCTTCCTCTCTTGCCACTCCTTGTTTGCATGAGCTCACATCCCTTTATATTGTTTGTATAAATATTTCTTTTCTGAATTATATTGTAAGACCCAAAAAGGGCAAACTGTAGTAGAGAAATAAGAATGAGATACGCAGCCAGATCTAAGTTCAAATTTCACCTCTGTTACTTCTCGCGAGAGCTTGGATAAGTTACGAACCATAATAAGACTCGATTTTTTGAAAGCAATACCTACTTCTTGGAGTTGCTGTAAGGAAAAAATTAAGTATGTATAGTCCCTGAAATTCAGTGGGCACTCCGTATGTTAGTCTTCGTCCCTTTGTTCTTTATTAGCAACCCCGAATCCAGCATGGTACTCTGTCCTTGATAAAGACCCATGTGAGGCATTCACATTTAGCATACTGGGGTTTATTTGACACCAAGTAGCAGACACACAACTTGAACTAATTTAGGCAAGAGGTGAATTTACCGTTTCACCTAGCCAATCAGCAGGAAACGCTGTAAAGGCAGCTAGGTCTCAGAGATGCCTAGAAACAGGGACTCTCTGGGTGGTCACCAGGACAATCATCTTCTCTATTCCTCTTCCCAATCCACAGTCTTATGTTCTCAGACCAACTTCTGTTTGGCTTGAAACATGGCCACCTAGTGCACTTAGGCTCCCATGTCCCAACTTTGGCACGAAGAGAAAGTCATACCTCTGTGATCTGTAATTAGAAAATCATGGGGGTACGATTCAGATCTGCCTAGATGGGTCATGTACCCATTCCCAAACCCATCAACTGAAGCTGGCAGTTGGGAGAAGGAATTGTAATTGCCACTCTCTATCAAACTCATGTGGTTGAAAGAGTGGTAGTGTTAGTTCCCCCAAGGAAGAGAAGTTGTTTTCTAGAATAAAAGAGTGGCAGATAGCAGAACAATAAATACTTACTTCACCAGAAATCCCAAAGGACCCCTCTTCACCTATACCTTTCCTGCCACAGAGGTGATATACGTATCTTCATAGCCAGATGACCTTGCCAAAAGATTTAGAAGAGGGTATTTTTAATGCTTTCTCTTGATTGGGCATTGATAATGACAATAATGGTGATGGTGATGATAAGAGCAAGCAGATTCTTGACATCTATACAATGCACTAAAAATCTGCCAGTTTCCAGATCATTCTAGAGCTACCGTAGGTGGTCTACAGCCCTTGTGGTATAACTAGAGCAATCATATTTTTCCAGTAAAAACACTGGGACACAAATTTGTGGTTCTCTGAGCCTTTCAAATTTACTGCAATGAACATGGATTATTTCTATGATTAAGCTAGCGCTATTAGAAATAAATGGGACATGTGGTCTTATGCGTGAACTCTCCAAGCTCTTTCCCACCTCCAGGGCTTTCCACATGCTTCTTTCCATGGGCCCAGATCCTCCTTTTTCATGGATGTTTGCTTCATGTTCCTTGGATTTCAGCTGAAATGTCATCTCACAGAGGAGCCATGACCAGAGGCAGGTTTTGTAGGGCCTGGAGCTTATATACTTTGGGGGTTCTCTTTAAGAAAAAGAATACAAAACCACAAACATAAATCTATACTCAAAAGTGAATATTTATTTAGAATAAAAAAAGACATCACGATAGTAATGAATTTAAAAATGTAACTAGTATCATAAACACAGCTTTAATAGTTTTTCTCTGCATTCTCTGAACATATCTTTTTTTTTTCATTGCGATATAATTGGAGGCTCAGTTGATTAAGCATCTGACTCTTGATCTCAGCTCAAGGTCTTGATCTCAGGGTCGTGAGCTTGAGTCCCACATTGGGGCCTACTTAAAATAAATAAATAAATAAATAAATAAATAAATAAATAAATAAATAACAAATAAAATAAATAATTGATGTGGCTATCTATCTTTTGATTGTCTTTTCATGTAACAATGATATTGTAATATTTCCCAAGGTGAGAACTAGAAAGATAATTTAGCTTTCCTCTGGCATAATAATAAAAAATTGTTTTTTTAAAAATGTTTTTTATTATATTATGTTAGTCACCATACAGTACATCCTTGGTTTTTGATGTAGAGTTCGATGATTCATTAGTTGCGTATAACACCCAGTGCATCATGCAATACATGCCTCCATAGTCTCTCATGCTTCATTCCCCCTTCTGATTACCACCCTTTCTTTATCCCTTTCTTCCCCTACCGATCTTCCTAGTTCTTATGTTCCATAAATGAGAGAAACCATATGATAATTGTCTTTCTCTGCTTGACTTATTTCACTTAGCATTATCTCCTCTAGTCCCGTCCATGTTGTTCCAAATGTTGGGTATCATTCTTTTTGATGGCTGAGTAATATTCCATTGTGTATATGGACCACATCTTCTTAATCCAGTCATCTGTTGAAGGGCATCTTGGCTCCTTTCATGATTTAGCTATTGTGGACAATGCTGCTATGAACAAAAAATTGTTTTTTAATTATTGACAATTTAGAAAAGTTTATTTCAGCTTCACAACTGTTTTTTTTTATTACTACTGCTATGCAAATGTTTAGTAGTATTATTTTCACACAGAGCAAAAGCTCTGTCTTCCTCCCTGCATGTCAGATCTGGTTTCTCTCCCATTACCTGTCTACTTCTGGTGCTGGGCAATGGAGAATGCAGTCATATCAGGGGACACCTTCTAGGCATGTACCCTGTGTCATTCTGCTATATGAGCTGGTAAAAGTCTGGGAGGAGTGTTCTTGGAAACCTTGCCTACATTGGTATGCTAGCAGTAACTTAATTATACTTTGTAATATGTCTCACCAAACCCAAATGAAATGTACTTCCATCTCAATTTTCCCCTAACTAGATCCCCAAATGCCCGTGGCCCTCCAACTCCACACAACATAAGGGGAAATACAACATGAGATCAGATTAGATTAGAGAGAGATGAATGATCTTAACTGACTGCAATGAAAATATCTTGCAGTTGCAAACTTTACAAGAATATATAGCCATATGAATACACTGTAGGGCTCTCCCTATCTCCAGAGCCTTGGAAGGAGCTCATGCAAATGAGAGACTTTCAAGCTCAAACTTCATTAGCTTCAAGGTAAATCCACTTTCATACACAATCCAAAAGGCAGGTTCCTGTGCCTCATAATCTACTGTTCTTTTCCCTTTTAGCTCCTAGCATGTTTTAAAATCAACTCCTAATCAGTATGCCTGCGTGTTAATATCTGTCTCTCACACTAGAATTGTGTGCTCCATAAGAGTGGGACTACATGTGCTTTCACCCACTGGATACCGAGGCCCATCCTCATGCTAGCACATGCTCAGCACTCCGTAAGCCTTACTTAACACAACTAAAAGAATAATGAGTAGACTCAAGGGACAACAGGATTGAATACTGACATTGGTTCCATCACTACCCTTCCTCCGCAGCTGCCCAGGGCCCAGGCTCTAATTAAGTCACCTCTTCCTGACCCACCTTCTCCAGGCTGCACCTGGTTCCAATCCCACAACAATCTGAGACCCGTGATTAAAATCTGTTTGTCTTTTCCAATTTCTTTTTCCCTAAGGTCAAGTTGTCTTCTGTGGGACCAAAAAACCGATCTGATAAATTAGTCTGTGTTAATAATAATAATATTTTATGATTTACAAGGCACATTCCCATGGATGATGCTAATATGGTAATGAAAAAAGGCAAGTGAAAGATACACACTTTGCACGGGTTTTCTAAAGATGCCACATCTAGCTCACCCTGCCCCCCACCACAAATACACACAAATAGACGTAAACTGAACAATGGCAAGAATCTCAAGGTGGTTTGGAAGGAGGGAAAGATTTATGGGAGAAAAATATTGAGAGGGCAGGATCTTGTAGGTCTTCCTGGAAGCCACACTTTGTGGAAAGCCATCAACTTCTTCTCGTCTTGGACCCTGCTTCAATCTCCTGATTTGGAGACAGTTTATATTTGTTCTCCTTGGTGCGGAATTCAGGATTTTGTGACATTATATCAGGGATGCACAATCTGGAGAAAGATGGAGATAACTTAATTTTTAAAATTTACTTCCACACTGTCTCACTTCATTTTCATTGGCCTTACAGGGCCAGTAAACTGAATGAGTTACGAATGTTTGCTGGAACTGTGTAAGAGAGGCACCAGACCCGCGTAAGTCCACCCTACAGAGTGAGTGGGAGGGAATGCCAGAATGAAGGTCTAGACCCTGAGCAGGCTGTTCCTTCCCTGAATCATGTTGCCTTTATATTTATAGCTCTTCTCACATATTCGAGGGCTGACTTGTAGCAGAACATTATAGACTCACATATCCAATTCCATAAGCATTTGTCAGTGGGTACTATGAAGTAGTCTCTGTCTTAGGCACAGGGAATTCTGAGATGAATAGGACAGAGTCCTGCCATCATGTTTCTTGCAATCTTGTCAAAGACACATGTAAATAAATGGATTAAAAAATGGTGCCCCGTAAGTACAATAGAATATTGAAACAGAGGTGCTCTGGGAGAGAGACTAATGAACTTAGGCAGGGATGGGGGAGTGCGGAAAGCCTCTAATGAGGAACTGACATATGACCTTTATATCTGATGGGGTTGCCAAGCACACTGGATGAGTCTCGTTCCCCCACATTTCGCAATAAGGTGATCCACACGGCAGTGGATCTTCACTAATGATACGAGCCAGCATGCAACGAGAAACCTCTATTTCAGACACTGTTGGGCTTTGACATTTATAAGCTCATTAAATCCTCACAACTTTTTGAGGATTAGTACTCCTCATTTTATAGGTGAAGAACTCGAAGCTTAGGGAGTGAAACTTGCCCAGGGTCTTACAGCTGCTATGAGGCAAAAGCAGGGTTCTAACTCAGGTGGCTCTCACTCTGGGGCCCACGCTCTTGACCAAACAGCATACTAGTGAAGAGAGGCCTTGGCTACTGTGCTTGACCCGTTAGACTTTTCACAGTGTTTCCCCTATTTCAACTCTTTGGAAGCTCCTCGGCACCCTGAGGACGAACCCCTGCAAGGATGGTATTTTTTCCATGCCAAGACAGCGAAAATGTCACACACTCAGTAAGAGATAGAGCTGGGCCAGTAGTCAGCCTGTTGGACTTCCAGTTAATGCCCTACTCACTACGGAATGAATGGAGTCTGCCACGTGCGTAGAAGTTATTGCTACTTTCCCCACGCACCGCCCCTCCCTTCCCCTATCCCATCCTCCTACCACCAAGTTTCCTATGCTTGATTGTAAAAAATCCAAAGAAAATTTCTCTATATAGCTGGGTAGGAATGGAGGACAGATCTTTTCTTTCCTGTGCTTGGAGGATGGGAAGAACCTACCTTCTACTCTTTCTCATAAATGATCCACATGAAAGGAAGAATGTAGCCTATGATGTTATCCTCTAACCTGTCACTGCAGAAAAATAGGTGCTGTTAAGTTTTAAAGGAGTAATCAAAGGTGTGTCCCACGTGGGTGACCCATCATGTTTACGTCTGGGTGGAACTGATAATGGTGTAAATATTACAGGAGCCCAATCCACTTCAGGCTATTATCAATGCATTTGGAGGATCTGTGGTTAAAAAAAGGGCTCTAAGTTACCTTACCACGTGGGTTGAAAGAGTCACAATACTCCTTAGCTAACAAGGTGAACCTTGCTGGTCTTTGTGAAGTTAGCTGCCTCCCAAGGTCCAAGGCCTCTCTGTTATTATTCCACTGAGGAATTCCAAATCAAACCTTTACAAGGAACAAACAAAACTTTATTTTATGCGATTTGGCTTTCAATGATTAAATCTTATTATTTTAACAAAGATTACTGTATTCTTTCCTTGAGAATTTGATAGATATTGCTTAATGAGTTTTGCCCCTAGGAATATATGAGCAGAACACATATATGGAAGGCCCAAACTTAATTTGCCTTTCATGTTCATCTGAGGTTGGGATAGGAGCATTTAAGATAGCAAAAATATATGGGAAAATTTGAAAGGAACTGCACCTTCTCAGAAGGGCAAATTAAAGCACAAATAAATTCAAGGTATCTAATATATTGCAAGTGCTCACGGAGATATGAAAAGGTAGGTATTGTACTAACGTATGAGAAAAGCTATCAGATGGTGAATTGTTATACATATGTCAGTAATTTGATAGCTCCCTCCCATCCTCACTTGCGATGTCCCCCCGCCCCCCCCCCAAAAGAAAGTGTTCTATCCCCCGGACTCCTTTTCTTCCACCTGGACTGAGGGCCTGGGAATGGCACATCTGGTAACTCCACGCCTGGCACTGTTGTACTTAATAAGAGCAGATACTCGGTAAATATTCGTGGCATTAATGATCAAATGAATAAGCAAACTTCTGGATCTTAGTTCTTATGTGAAACCCTGTTATTGACAGATTGGAGAATACTTTTTGATAAAGTACATCATTGCTCAGAGACATGTTGCTGTAACATTTGTTCAACTTTGTTTCATCCAGCATGTACTAGATTCTGACTACAGAATCATACTGAGGAACCCCGAAATAATATCATATTTGAGGAAGTCCTGCTTTAAAAGTTAAATAAACATACGAGATGTCAGAAGGCATAATTAATGTTGGATGAGTGCTATACTCTCTATGCTACCGATATGTAAAGGAGAAGGATTCGTGCAGAATGGTCTGCAAAATCTTCTCGAAGCAAAGCGGATGCTTGAAGGATAGATTATATCTGGCTCGGCGGGAGGGNAAGAGGACCATAGTTTTCATCTTTTTTCCTCCTAGCACCGGACAGGACACACTCCCGTTAATAGCAGTGTCTTACTGTGCAATGGGGGTTTGAGTTTGGGGAAAGGAGTTTTGAGTAGGCTAAAGAAATGCCCTTCACCCCATTTTCCATTGAGATTCTGAACCCTCATCTTACATGGTGCGCCTTGAAAAATATTGGGGCTTCAAAGGTGAGTGAATGGTCAAAATTTCCAGGGACTCCATAACTGACAATTTACTTTTATTCTTTTAGACTCTTTTGGGATTACTTAGCCTGATTGAGGAGCACCTGTGGAAGCTGTGAATTCTTGGGGATTCACTTCTTTGGGGATTTTATTTGTGGCAATGGGAGAGGAATAGAAATCTCTTTGTCTACCACTTGGTGCAAAATGTATTACCGGTCTTGTCTGCTTCTATCTACAGAATCAGAGAATTTTGGAACCAGAAGACATCTCTGAGACTCTGCATTGATTCAGCTCTCATTCCATAGATGAAAACACTGCGGCCACAGAGAGCAAGTTATTTCCTCAAGGCCACTGAGTTAGGACCGGGACTCAGGACTCCCACCTTCCAGGTTGAAGTCCCTTCCTCATTTCCATCAGGGAGGAACTCGCCCCAAATCTGGCATCATTCTGCGCCAGGAGGCAGAGCTTTACCCATCTACCCGGGCAGCACGGGCTGAAGAGTGATGTGCACAGTCTCTGAACTTTGCTGCTTTCACAGGTTACCACAGGTGCAGGCGATTTCCATTTGCATGATAAACAAAGTTGTCCATCTTTTTTTTTCCTTTCATATTTTACCTAAGGCTTGCTGACTTCCAGAAGGGGCATACTTTCCTTGGGGCTGTTGGGTATATCTAATGCCCCTGGCTCAGTTCCTTTTGAACTCTGGTTTCTTTGTTTGTTTTTTAAAGTGAAGTGAAGAAGTTGACTTTTTTTTTCTTTTTGTTTGAGTATGGTTGACACACGATGTTATGTTAGTTTTGGGTACATGCTTAGTGATTTGACAATTTATACATTGTGCTATGTTCACAAGTATAGCTACCATCTGCCCGTTATGGTATCATTGACTGTATTCCTTATGCTCTGGTTTTTATTCTGGTGACTTACTCACTCCATAACTGGAGGCCTGTATCTCCCACTCCCCTTCACCCATTTTGCTCACCCCCCAGCCCCCTCCTCTCTGTCAACCATCAGTTTGTTCTCTGTATTTATGATTCTAATTCTGCTTTTTGTTTGTTCTTTTTTTAGATTACATTTATGAGTGAAATCATATGGTATTTGCCTTTTTTTGTCTGACTTATTTCACTTAGCATAATCCCTTCCAGGTCCATCCATGTTGTCACAAATGGCATGATCTCATCCTTTTTATGGTTACCTAATATTCCCTTGTGCATACATACCACGTTTTCCTTGTCCATTTAGCTAACAATGAACACTCAGGGCATAGACTATTTCTATTTTTAATTTTTTGAGGAATCTCCGTACCGTTTTCCATAATGGCTACACCAATTTACATTCCCACCAACAGTGCACGAGGATTCCTTTTTCTCCACATCCCTGCCAACACTTGTTTTTGTCTTCTTTATTTTAGCCATTCTGACATGTGTGAGGTGATATCCCATGGTGGCTCTGATTAGCATTTCCCTGATGATTAGTGATGCTGAGCATTTTTTCATGTGTCTGTTGGCCATCTGGATGTCCTCTTTGAAAAAATGTCTATACAGGTCCTCTCCCCATTTTTTTAAAGATTTATTTATTTGAGAGAGAGCGAGCGAGCAAGCATGCACACATAAGTTGGGGGAGGGGCAGAGGGAAAGAGTGTCAAGCAGACTCCCCACTGAGCATGCAGCCCCATGGGGAGCTTGATCTCAGGACCCTGAGATCATAACCTGAAACAAAACCAAGAGTCCAATGCTCAATCGACTGAGTCACCCAGGCACTCCTCTTCTGCCCATTTTTTTAATTGGATTGTTTGTTTTGCAGGGGTTGAGTTGTATGAGTTCTTTATATATTTTGGATACTAACCCCTTATTGGATATATCAGTTGCAAATGTCTTCTCCCATTCAGTAGACTGTCGTTTTGTTTTATTGATTGTTTCCATTGCTGGGCAAAAATTTTTTATTTTGATGTAGTTCCAATAGTTTATTTTTGCTTTTGTTTGCTTTGCCTTAGGAGATGTATCCAGAAAAAATATTGATACGCCTGATGTCAGAGAAATTACTCCCTGTGTTCTCTTCTAGGATTTTCATGGTTTCACGTCTCACGTTTAGGTCTTTAATCCATTTTGAATTTATTTTTGTGTATGGTAAAAGAAAGTGGTCCAATTTCATTCTTTTACGGGCAGCTGTCCAGTTTTCCCAGCACCATTTATTGAAAAGACTCTTTTTCCCATTGTATATTCTTGCCTCCTTTATCACAGAATAATTGACCATATATATGTGGATTTATTTCTCGGGTCTCTATCCTGTTCCATTGATCTACGGGTCTGTTTTTTGTGCCAGGACCACACTGTTTGATTACTACAGCTTTGTAGTATATCTTGAAATCTGGGATTGTTATACCTCCAGCTTTGTTCTTTTTCAGGATCACTTTGGCTATTTGGGGTATTTTGGGGTTCCACACAAATTTTAGCATTATTTGTTCTAGTTTTGCAAAAAATGCTATTGGTATTTTAATAGGGATTCCATTGAATCTGTAGATTGCTTTGGGTAATATAGACATTTTGAGACAATATTAATTCCTCCAATCCATGAGCATAGAGTGTCTTTCCACTTCTTTGTGTCATCTTCAATTTCTTGCATCAGTGTTTTATAGTTTCCAGTACACAGGTTTTTCACCTCTTTGGTTAAGTTTATTCCTAGGTATTTTATTCTTTCTGGTGCAATTGTAAATGTAATTGTAAATGGTGGTGTTTTTTAAATTTCTCTTTCTACGACTTCATTGTTAGTGTATAGAAACACTTTAACTCTGTTTTTGACCCAAAGCTGTATGCTTTCTAAAAAGGGTAACTGCCACCATGGTTTAAACCACCCAATTGCCCAAATTGTTCTTTGAAAATATAAATGTGGTGACACATTTTATGTTCGTGCTCCTACTCTTGAACTCTTGCCTCCTTTTCTGTGATTCATTTACATTTTCAGACTCTAAAGAATGACTTAGTTAATTTTCATGTCTTATTAATTTGCAAATTTTGCTTTCTTGTTATACTAAATTGCCTTTGTATTAATGGCAGAGATTCATGTTGAGAAAAAGATGCTTGCATTTCAAATAGATTTTATTTATATTTTGTCAGATAACTGATATATGTGGAGCTTTTTTTCCTTCTTCCTCGTTTTGTCTAGGCAGTTTCAAAAACTTGTTTCCAATTCTCCAACTTTCTGCTAGGTTGATGGATAGAATAAATTTTCAATAAAAGAGAGAAGTGTTTCTAAGAGTCCAAAGAGAGAGCCTTACAAACGTTTTCCCACTTTTCAATATGAATTATTTCCTTTTGACTTTTTTAAAGCAAGCAGAGCCCAAGCCAAGCTTATTTGGAAGTCAGTCTGAAAATAAGCGAATCTGGATCTCTCTAACAACAGAAAAAGGCCTTTTCTGGGGCACTCAAGCACATCATTCACGGCTGATGTGTGTTATTCTACACTGTGGATACAAACATATATGATAGGTCATATGCTCAAAGACCAAATAATAATTGTGTAGTGAAATATTTTATCCCTACCATGGAAATAGAAATCCCTCTAAGCAGGAATTCTTGGCAACAGAAATTGCAGTTTGCACAGTGACCCAGTTTGAGATATGGGCTTTTATTCTTTTTCTGGTGTGTGTGTGTGTTTTGTTTTAAAAAACCATAAAGAGTTTTTCTGTAATACTGGAAAAGTTCCGTGTCCATGCATGCATTTGTGCGAACGTGCGAGAAAGCCTCCCGTTGAGTCTTCTCCCCTCTTTGGTAGAGGCCGAGTTGGAGCCACTTCCTACAGTCTTCTTGGTAAGGAGGGAAAACACAACTTGAAGCCAGTGTTAGGGAGAAGCTGTCCATGCTCTTTCGCAGCACACGCTTACAACTCACTTTAGAATAAAGTGTAGTGCAAACACCTAATTTTTACAGAACTGCTTGTATTGCGAGTTACTAATTAAAAATCCTCACGCTCTCCCTTCTTTTCCTGTGCAAATCTGCAAGGTTATTTAATTGAAGTCCTATTTTGTGGGTGCAGATGCATGATGTGTTCGAATCATCAAACAGATTTAGTGTGTTTTGATTGTTGTGTGTGCCTCATTGCTATTCCCAGAATGTCGAGCTGAGCTTATGCTCCTCGGGAAGACTTAGACGCCTGAAACAGTAAAAGAGTCCTTTCTTCTCCCGCCCCCTCGCCCCCCATTTTCGTTGAAACTTTGCCAATATCAGATCGAGCTCTGTCTGTTGCTGCATTAGAATGAAGTTATTCCCTCCCACTTGTCGCCCTCCTCCCACCCCCTACCTTTCCCCCCTTGCTCTCCAGCTCCACGATTTTCTCACAAAGTGTGTGTGGGGGGGAGGGGCCTCTGGGGAGTGGGGGAAGGCGCCCTTGCTGTTACGAAGGAACTTTTTTAGGGTGGTTTTTTTTTCTTTCCGCCTTTTTCTCCTCTCCATTTTCTACCCCTTTCTCCCCGCTTCTTAGAGGTGGTTTTTGGATTGGGGGCTGTGAAAGGGAAAGAGAAGGGGCCTGTTTTCCTCTCGAGGTGAAAACAGCCTTGGAACCGGCAGGTGCACGGCCCCGAGCAGCTGCTTGCGACTTGCAAGCTGAAGCGTCGTGCTTCCCCCTCCAAGCCAAGAGCACTTCATATAATCCTCTCATGCAATTCACACTGTAATTGCAGAAACCCCAACTGCTAGGGCTCATCTTATTATTATTACTGCGATTATTATTGTTATTGTTGTTGTTGTTTTTCACTGATAAGGAGATCTTCTGCAAACAGGAACCTGTCATGTTAATTAGGTTTTTGTGTGACATGAACTGCTTCTCCAGAAGCAAGATTTTTTTTTTTTTTTTTTTTTTTTTTTT
>NW_024426552.1:80774659-80843675 GCF_017311325.1 Ursus maritimus
AACAGAAAAAGGCCTTTTCTGGGGCACTCAAGCACATCATTCACGGCTGATGTGTGTTATTCTACACTGTGGATACAAACATATATGATAGGTCATATGCTCAAAGACCAAATAATAATTGTGTAGTGAAATATTTTATCCCTACCATGGAAATAGAAATCCCTCTAAGCAGGAATTCTTGGCAACAGAAATTGCAGTTTGCACAGTGACCCAGTTTGAGATATGGGCTTTTATTCTTTTTCTGGTGTGTGTGTGTGTTTTGTTTTAAAAAACCATAAAGAGTTTTTCTGTAATACTGGAAAAGTTCCGTGTCCATGCATGCATTTGTGCGAACGTGCGAGAAAGCCTCCCGTTGAGTCTTCTCCCCTCTTTGGTAGAGGCCGAGTTGGAGCCACTTCCTACAGTCTTCTTGGTAAGGAGGGAAAACACAACTTGAAGCCAGTGTTAGGGAGAAGCTGTCCATGCTCTTTCGCAGCACACGCTTACAACTCACTTTAGAATAAAGTGTAGTGCAAACACCTAATTTTTACAGAACTGCTTGTATTGCGAGTTACTAATTAAAAATCCTCACGCTCTCCCTTCTTTTCCTGTGCAAATCTGCAAGGTTATTTAATTGAAGTCCTATTTTGTGGGTGCAGATGCATGATGTGTTCGAATCATCAAACAGATTTAGTGTGTTTTGATTGTTGTGTGTGCCTCATTGCTATTCCCAGAATGTCGAGCTGAGCTTATGCTCCTCGGGAAGACTTAGACGCCTGAAACAGTAAAAGAGTCCTTTCTTCTCCCGCCCCCTCGCCCCCCATTTTCGTTGAAACTTTGCCAATATCAGATCGAGCTCTGTCTGTTGCTGCATTAGAATGAAGTTATTCCCTCCCACTTGTCGCCCTCCTCCCACCCCCTACCTTTCCCCCCTTGCTCTCCAGCTCCACGATTTTCTCACAAAGTGTGTGTGGGGGGGAGGGGCCTCTGGGGAGTGGGGGAAGGCGCCCTTGCTGTTACGAAGGAACTTTTTTAGGGTGGTTTTTTTTTCTTTCCGCCTTTTTCTCCTCTCCATTTTCTACCCCTTTCTCCCCGCTTCTTAGAGGTGGTTTTTGGATTGGGGGCTGTGAAAGGGAAAGAGAAGGGGCCTGTTTTCCTCTCGAGGTGAAAACAGCCTTGGAACCGGCAGGTGCACGGCCCCGAGCAGCTGCTTGCGACTTGCAAGCTGAAGCGTCGTGCTTCCCCCTCCAAGCCAAGAGCACTTCATATAATCCTCTCATGCAATTCACACTGTAATTGCAGAAACCCCAACTGCTAGGGCTCATCTTATTATTATTACTGCGATTATTATTGTTATTGTTGTTGTTGTTTTTCACTGATAAGGAGATCTTCTGCAAACAGGAACCTGTCATGTTAATTAGGTTTTTGTGTGACATGAACTGCTTCTCCAGAAGCAAGATTTTTTTTTTTTTTTGTCTTGCTTTTAGCCCTGTTCGCCTGCCCCCCTCCAGCCCTTACCCCCTTGAAGGCCACTCGGGGAGTAGCACATGTGGAACTTTTATGCGATTCTATGGGGCCCTTTATTACCCCGTGGGCCTCATCCTCTTAAGAAAGAGGCCGGTGGTTAGGTGCTGGCAATGAAAATTATTTTCTTGAACACCAGCTTGTTTTCTCAAGGTTCTGCTTATTCCTTTCGTAATTGTGGAACTAAAGGATCCTTTTTTTTTTCTTTTTCCTTTTTTTTGGTTGACCCATGAGTGCTATAGTCTATGGAACAATCATTTCATGGTTTTGAGGAAGAAAGGGCCGGGCATGAAAGTATGAGGAGATTCCATTTTTAAAAATGTCCTTAAGAAATGCTCAGAGAATTAATAAAAACGTTTTTATCACTGATTAAAAGAAAACCTGGTATTTTGAGGATCAGAAAATATCTAAGCTATTACTGATTCCTCAGTCTAATCTTGATCTGCAACTCTGGTGACTTTTTTTATTGCCTACCAAAATTCAGCAATTCATGACCATTGTCCTGTTTTTTTTTTTTTAATTCATAGCCACACATTACCTGTACCTGTGCTGTTATTTAAGTAATATTTGCTTTAGATGGACTTACCCTTTTAATGTAATTTGGTTGCAAGGGAAACTATTTACTATGAAAATACCACTACTATTATGTTAAGCAGATGTAATAGGCCATAAAGAGAACATAAGCATTAAAGTAAACCAATAAAAATAGTTGTTATTAAATTCTTTTGTGTTAGAGGTGTTGTAAAGGATAGGAAAGGTGTTCAGGATTAGCACGGAGACTTTGCTCTTAGTGTAGTCAGAAGGAGCAAAAGAGAACTTACGAGAGAATCACTTTCTCACCCATTTTGCAAACCCCTGATATTGGATGCCATGCTAGCATGCCGCCTGCTTGCCCAGTGGATCCGGGGGCATGCCCACATGCGTTGTATATCCTATGCTTTGGGAAATACCAGCCCATCCTTTGGTTGGTGGCTCAGATGGTCCAAAGTCTAGTTGTTCTAGAATGGCTGTTTATTTTTTAAATTGGCTTTTGATGTATATGAAATATATATTTCTAGTAAAATAGAGATTTAAAAAAGCCCATTCTTTCAGGGGAATTAGAGTCTAGTAGTGTGATGCACCAAACATTGAGCAGAATGATCCAAAGTTCCGAAAGAACATCAAAGGGGAAACTTGAGCAAAAACAAGTTCTGGGGTCCATAATGGAAGCCAAAAACGGGCACCAAGTTAGGGTAAAAAATCTAGAGAAAGTGCCTAAGACCAAAAGAGAAGTGAGATGGGTATTCTAGAAAAAAGGGTTTGTGGTATGAGCTGAGGTTTTGAAGTTTCCCTTCACTGGCATATGCTGTGTGTGCGAGTCTGCCTGGTTAAAACACTGGGCCACATCACGGTGGAGAAGGATCCAGAAGAGCACTTCTTAAATCATGGGTATGAGTCATCAGACACAGTGAAGAGAGCTGCCCATCCCCCCTGCACACACACGCACGCGCCTCAGAGGTACAGGGGTTGGAAAACCTCACGGTTGTTCTGAATTGTAAACCATTTTTTTTTTTTAAGCTTTTTGTCTTAAACCCTACCACATACCCAATCATGACTTCATTATGGAAATCATCACAGTCATTCCTTCTAGTTGTATGTTCTTTAACTCCCCACAGTGCCACCCCCTACGCTCCATGTTCTTCAGCATTTAGGGTGAAAGGGACAGGCTTGAAGTCACTTAAATAAGCTAGCATATTTTTCCTCAATAGAAATTTAGTAGCCCTGTAAGGACCGCTCTGCAACATCCATGTCTTTATTTATCCTCCTGGACAGTAGGGCAAGAAGGTGCGTATCAGTGTGTTCCATTAGGTCCCTGTCTCTCTCTATCTCTCTCTCTTTTTTTTTTTAAGATTTTATTTATTTATTTATTTGACAGAGAGAGAGAGACAGCCAGCGAGAGAGGGAACACAGCAGGGGGAGTGGGAGAGGAGGAAACAGACTCCCAGCAGAGGAGCCTGATGTGGGGCTCGATCCCAGGACTCTGGGATCACGCCCTGAACCGAAGGCAGACGCTTAAGGACTGAGCCACTCAGGCGCCCCTCCCTGTCTCTTTTGTAGTTGGCAGTTTCCAATGTTGGTGCAATATATTAAAAATTACTTTTATAACCAATGTGTTTGCTATATGTTAGGCGCTGAAGATGATTATGTGACTTAGTCTGATAGAAAAGAAAGAAAATATCTGTCTAACAGATATGTACTGGACTTAATACGTGAAAGTCTCTGTGCTCAGGGCTGGGGGTATGGTTGGTAAAAGAACCCCTGCTGTCAAGGAATTTATTATTTGGAGTAGGACAAACAAGCACATAACCTATGATATACAATAATATTTGGAAAGACTCTGATAAGGGTGAGGACTCCAGTGGCTTGGGACATATGAGCAGGTTTCTAACCAAGTCTTCTGCAGTCAGGAGAAGATCCCATATACACTGAGAACTTAAGGCCAAATAGGAATCAGCTATGGAAGTCTGAATGGGGAGGTTCAAGGAGAGAGAAAGAGCATTCTAGAAAAAAGAGAACCCCAAAGGCCTGGAGGTAAACGCGAATATGGGGAGTTTTGAGAATTTCAGTAGCTCATGATGGCTGGAGCTTGGGTGGTAGGTGGCGGGCAGAGACAAGAATTGAGGCTGAAGAAGGAAGGAGGGACTGGAAGGCCATGGGAAGGAGTTTAGACTTGACACCGAATGAAGGAGGGAGCTCCTGAAGGAGTGAAGAGCACAAACTCAAACCTGGGAAGAAAGAGACCACCCTGGGAGGAGGGACACATACGTGGTGGCATGGCACCAAGGGACGGTCATCCTGGCCAGGCTGAGCCTGAGGCTGCTGGTACATGGTTATATGGTCAGCTCAGACAGGAGGTAACCTCGCCAGGGTCTCTATTGACTGATTCTGAATGTGCTGCGTGGTTACCATGCCAGCATTGAGGATTATCCATAGAGACTGAGCACCGTAATAGTGGCTTAGGGGTGCGATCATGCGGGGGGAGGGGGAGTATAGAAGCCTTTTTATTTTTGATCAAAGATGGCATCTTTGGGAAATAATTTGGGCAACACTTGGCTAAGTGCTCTGGATTACTTTCTTATCGTAACACCTCTAGTTTGCTTCATACACCTGTTTTACCTTGGCAATGGACACTTAATGTTAAGGGGAAAATAAATTCCCACCATTCAGCAATAGTATTAATAAGGGATAACAATATTGGAATATTTAGCTTAGGCCAACGCTATGCTGAGCACTTGGCATCTATTATCTCATTTAATCCCCTCAACTTGATAAAGTACTATTATCTTCATCTCTCATCTGAGAGCGCTTAGGCTTAGGGAGGGTGAACAACTCCGTAACTAAGTGGTGGAGGTAAGATTTCCACCCAGGGTTGATTCTGGAGCCTGAGCTGGAAACCAAAATGCCATGGTTAAGGATGTAGATGTGTTGGACACAGAGTCTAGTGAATATCTGTACAGAATTTAGCGCCGAGGAATGTATAGAATTGTCGAATCATATTGTACACCTGAAACTAATATAACACTGTATGTTAAGTATAGTTCAATAAAAAAAATTTAGACATTTTTAAATGAGAAAAAAAAACTTGTTACATGATTTTTGGGATTTTTTTCCTGCACCTTGCTTTTTGGAATTTTGCTCCAAGAAAAAGCTTCGACTAATAAAGGGTTATGATTACTTGTTTCCAATTAAACATGGTTTTATTGAACAAGCAAAAACAAAAGGAAATACAAGCAGGATATTTTTTCCAGGTTTTGCTATTTAAAGTTTTGGAGGATTAAATTTGCCAAAACAGTAAGTAGGTTTTTATTTTTATATTTCACATATGGAGGCCATGCGCTCTTAAAATACTCATATTGGGAAAGATTCATAGAGTTAATCTACATTAATCTTTTAGTAGCCATTCTTCTCCACTGACAAAACAAAATGTATCACCAGAATGCTTACAGCATCATCGTAGTGGAAAGGATTTCAAGATCAAACTACCCCCTCATTTTACACATGAGGAAGCCAAGGACCAAAGTGGCTAAGGGAATTAGGTGCCCAAAGCCACACAGTGAATCAGGTATCAGACTTGATTCCCTTAGCCCAAAGGAAGGCTCACTGATGGCTGTACCCTCTCGCCCAGGACCACAGTATTCAGGGGGGTGGGGGGAGTTAACATGGTGCATCTTCCCAGAGTGCCGCTTTTACTCTAAGATTTAAAAAGCAAGCAAGCGAGTTAAATAGTAATTTAAATCATTTTTATATTAAAACGAACTTGGCCATATTGTGGAGTAAATCATAGGGATTTAATAAACAAAATGCGAGACTTCAAAGAAATGTCCCATCTTGCAAAGGAAGGCAAGGGAGCAAGGAGAGGGGCTGCTCAGCCTTTACTCCAGATGTCTTATGGTTCAAATGTATTCTCTCTGTCTTCAGAGATTTTTCAGAGGGAAAGTTTTCTGAGACAATCTGGGATCTCTTAGGTGTGTGATGGACAATAGCGGATTACCAATGAATAACACTGCTCATAATTATGCTGTTAAATGACACGGTGAGATGTCAGAAGCATGCTTTGCAGTTTCCATTAATATATAATTTAAAATTGTCTAAACACATGTTAACAGATCCTTTGATGCAATTGATTTTAATTTTTTATCTGAGAAATTCAAATTTTTAAGCTAATTTCAATAGATAATGTACTTGATTAGTTCGAAATGTGTTACATGAATGAATGCATTTTGCTCCGAAGGTTATCTTTGAAATGATGTGAATAATCTGCTTTATGCCCACAAGTACTATGCATGCTAACACTTCATTCTTAACTCATCTAGTTGTCATTAGGTACAGCAGCTGATACAATCTTCCATTAGGCAGTCTCGGAACTGTGGGTGGTCTTGGAAACTATACCATATGAACTGTAATACACAATAGAGTGAGTTGGGGATTTTTTTTTTTTCAGCTTTAATTCTGAATCTTGCAGTTCCTATTGGTTGAAATCAAGCAAAAGAATAAAAGAGACCTCATTTTAGCATCAGTCTATATTGATGGGTTAGAGCTGAGTTCCTTACGTACTCCTCATTGACTACGGAATTTAAATTTACCAGTCATATTTTGTTTATTTCGGTGTTTATTTACCTAGCTAAAGGAGCTGAAATGGCGGTACCAGCAAAAAGGGGCACAGCTGGCTGTTCACATTTTTAAACCAGATGCTAATAAAATAAGATACTAAAAAAAAAAAAATACAATACATTTTAGCTATACTTTTGATTGAACCAACCCTAAATAAGTTTCAGTGGGACAGTCTGGAAGTGTACCACACAATTCACATCAGTACCAAACTGGCTGTGCTCAGTGTGGTGATGTTATAAAGCGAGTTAATTTATGATGTTTGGAAACTGAATACCACTTTGAAAGGCCTAAAACTTAACAGCGTTACATATTTTTGAGACATTTCTTTATAAAAACACTTTGAAGTGTCCTAAAAATCATAAGAGCTCAATAAACAGCTATTGACTTAACTTCCATGAGAAATATAGGGCATTGGAAGCCCAGAACGGAAGGAAAATGCAAAGTCAATTAATAATTTTGCGTTCACTAGGTGGGGATGGAAGCAAGTGGTATGTATGCTCTTGGCAACTCAAGAAAGAGAAATCTGCTCACAAATCTCTGTGAAGGTAATCGTTTGTTAATCTCAAGAGAGATAGACTTTTTAAAAAACTGATCTTTGTATGTACGCGTTTAAAGATAAAAAATCTTTCAAAACACACTTGGAATGACAAGCAAACTGTCTTTCATTTGTGGTGAATGAGCTACAAATGCATATGCATTTACAAAAATTTTTTTAAAAAAATATTCAAATGGCAAATCTGTAACCACAAAGAAGTTAAGACTGAAAAGTGCTACTTTTTTTCTTTCCTGGTATAAATGGTCCCCCAGTCGTTTCCACTATAGTCTAGAGTCCTTAATAAAGAAACCACAAGCTATTCTTTGGGTTAAAGCATTTTAGCTCCCAGCTTTAATTTCGGTTTGAGTCCACTAGGCAGACAGCTTAAAAAATTTTCTGTTTCCCATTCTATTTTGTTCCTTGAAATCTCTGAAATCTTAAAGGGATATAATTAGAGTACTGTTCATCTCGTACCTTCCATCCCTACCTGCCAAGTTAGTTTTGTTTTTTAAAGGCCTAGCCCTACTAATTCAAAGTTCAACTGCTCTCCCTCTTTTTTCTTTCTTTCTCGTCCCCCCTCCCCTGTTTCTCTCTCTCTTCTTCCTTTCTTCCTTCCTCCTCCAACTCCCTCTTGGCCCCCTCCCCCTCCCCCCTGTCCCCTTTGGAAGCCCCTGGGATGACACTGTTCATTGATGCATCCCCCTCATTAGCATTGCTGCAGCTTGGCTCAGTGGTTTCAGAGGCAATCCGTCATGAGAAAACTGAAGAATGTGCCCCATTTGCATGATTCTGTGCCAGAATGCAACTTTTTCTCAGCTGTTCTTTGTGTAATTTCCCCTTGAGCGTTCAACTTTCCCATGAAGTCCTAGAAATCATATTACGGATTTCCAACCTAATTGAAATGCTCCTCAGATTAGTTTTACATACTTGCTTCCTTCCCCCACAACAACTTCATAGTTCTTCGTAAACAGAGCAAATTAGTACATAAAAAACAGGTTTCGCCTTTTATTGTTTTGAAATGTAGGGCACATTAAATGAATAATTTTGCTTTGAAAGTGCAGGGGTACACATTATATGTGCAAATGTATATTTATTACACATGTCCAAATGAAGCCACAACACTACAAAATCCTTAGGCAATCTCTGCTTCCTCGTCACTTAGTGCCACTGCCAACCGCATTTTGTAACCCACTACAGAGAAATCCAGAGCAGAAACATAGCAAAATGCTGGACGAAATGCTCACTGTTTAATAAAGAGAAGTTTCCATGGAAGTCAGGGAGATCTGCTTTGCAGCTCTCGGATGAGCACGTTTTAATAAATGAATGAATTCATAGCAGCTAACTAACTGCTAATTAAATAAGTATTCTATTTTTTTCCTCGATAAAAAATGATGATGATGACAACAACACTGGGATATGCAACTTGTTACCAAGGTTTCCATTTTCCGGAAATTAAGATCAATATAACATGCTATACACACATGACGCCCCACATTCCAGAAGAGAAAAGGCTCCATGAAAACCTGTTCATCCCATTGCATTTGAATGAACAACCAAAAACAATCACACACACACACACACACACACACACACACACACACACACAATCTTTAGCCGTTTTTAATGACTTGTTACTCTTCTCAGTATCATTATATACAATCAGCAGAGAGTCTTTTCATTCCCTCTTGCCTTTGAGGGGCAGTTAGGAGTAAGAATAAACCACTTCTTTTTATTATTTCCATTCTAGATCTGCCGAATTATTATTTTTTGATTACCCTTTGACTGTTGATTGGAACGTATCCATTTGGGTAAATTTAGTGAAGACGTTCTAAAAGTGCTTAAGCTATAACTACTTACGAATTTAAATTATGTCATAATCTTTTAGAAGAAAAACAAATGAAGCTAGAATGAGAAGGCAGAAAATGCCAAACTTAAAACTTACTGAGTTCCAAATAGAATGAAAGTGACATAAAGATAATTCTCTGCCCTACCAGGAGGAAATAAAGCTCTCCAAGTACAACAATTTGGTGTTGGAGGAATGCTCACACGGTGATTAGAATTAGGTGGCAGAAGATTTCATTAATTATAGGTGACTGATTTTCCCTGAGCAGACAGCTCAGGTCCGCAGGCCCCTCCCCGCCCCCCACGCCTCCGCCCCGGCTCATCTCTAACTGTCGTCTAACCTTTCCTTTCCCTTAATCCATCTCTTCTTGAGCTGATGGGAACTGCTTTCATTCCACCTCTTGTGGAGGTAATGAAACAATCTTCTTATTCACTTGGTTCCTCTGAGCCGGTGACATGCAACAACAACAAAAAAAAGCGAGCGCCCTGATTAATGGCTGCTAATTAGCAATGTTAATGACCAGGTGTCCGAGAGCACGGCCAGCTCCTCTCAGCATGGAGTGATCGCTCAATGAGAGCCCTGCAAATCCATTCCCAGTGACCCTTCCCCTCAGCTGCCAGTAATGAAGCCCGCTCGCTGTTACTCCCGGGAGAGACGCAGGAGGAGATCCGGGCCTGGGACCCAAACCCTTGCCCGGGGCCTAGTGGATCTTCCATTAATTAAGGTCAGCATTTCTGGCCCCCCCCCGCCCCCCCCAAAAGCGTTCAGAGGTAAAGGAGCGAGGAGCAGAGAGATGAACTCAAACCCTCTTTTCTTAGGAGGAGATTCTATTCTAAATGGAGCCAGTTGCTAATTTGAACTATGTACATCTGTAACGTTGACTGTTAGCTCTCCATATCGTCTTCACCCATTCTGCTCCTATCCCGAGATAATCCGCATGGGTGACGCAAATCTCCTACCAACTCTCAGACACAACTTTCTATCTGGGAGGCTTAAGTTCTCTTTGTGCCATTCAGCACAGACCAATAACAGCAGAAACTCAGAGCACCTAGGTCTGTGCTTAAGAAAAACAGTAATCGTTTACAAAATGTTTCCTGGTTAGGAGGTGGGCTAAACGTGCAAGTGCTCTTAGCTCTTACATAGGAGTAAGGGAACTATATTAACTTACACACACACTCAAAAGAAAAGCAAGCTTTACAGAGAACGAGCTCTACAAAGACCCCAAAAATTATTTTACTATTTACAGTTGATTTCTTTTGTTCGGTGCTGACCAGAAAATTGAAAAGTGACAAGACTGAAGTCTTTGCAGATAATTAACCATTAACTGTATTTGCCAATTTGTGACAAGCTGATTCTATGAGTTTACATATTTATTTTCTCTCCAGTGGTGAATGGCCTTGTACTTTCTCCAAGGAGGGGAGGAGGGCGATTCAGTTTGGAAGAAACAGACAGAGATGACAGAAGGTATGCCATGTCATTGCTCTTAGCAGCAGGCTTTCTTATTAATATATATATTTCAAGTGAGGATAATTCCTTGGTCGATATAGAAATCTGTGCCTCCCCCCCGCCAAAATGTTACTTGTGGAAAGGTCTTACATTTGATACCATTGTGATAAGTTTCTTTTGATGACATTTGTGAAGAACGAATAATTTATTTCAGTAGAGTAAGTGTTGTTGTGAAAATTACCAACTATTCATAGGTGATGAAACACCACCCGTGCACTGTACCTAATAGAGGGGTTTAAAAATTATGGTCACTGGCTTGCTTCTGGTTAATAGGTCCAAGTGCAATTTGATGAGAAAAACTTCAAAGCTTTATCCAAGTATGGACAAGGCCACTCTCACCTCATAAGCTACGAAAGGAGGCCACCTCGTTGGGAGGCTGGCTCCTCTGTCATTGCAGCCTCCCCTCTGTTGCAGTAATATCTGATGTAGTTTTCTGGGAGGAGGGGTAAAATTGTTCTCCCTATGATTAGAGAATTTAGTAAACATTTTCATCGTAGACATTTTTGAAAGCATTGAAAAGCACAGGAACACGTGTGTTCACATGCATTCGCACGTGCATGGCACCTGCCGTCCTAACCAGAGCTAGCCACTGCCAGCACGGTGCTGTGTCTTCTAGCTGCCCTTTTCTGTGCGTGGTTGTTCTTACTCTTTTCACACAATTGTATTGTACTGAGTATAATGTTTGAGAAACTGTTTTTTTCTTAGCAATCGAACAGTAATCTAGTGTGACATATGCTTCTACGATGTCATATTATGATAGCCTTGATTAAGGGCCAATCTCGAGTGATCATAGAGTGATATTAGATCATAGTCCCAATGTCAAAAGGAAGGGCACAGGCACCCTCCTGGCTAGTTCCTCCTCCATAGTGGATGTTGAGAATTTGTTGAGAATCCCTCCGTTAGCTCAGATCCTACTTCTGTCTGCTTTCTCCATAGCCCCGAGGACAGTGCTAAGGAGCCAGAGAGAAGGAGTGAGTGTATCAGTGGTGCACTGTACCCAATTAATTAATTACTAGCAAAGAAAGGGCCAAACTACGTGAACATAAGCTTCATGAGAGCAGAGAACTTGTATATCTTCTCACCTGTGTATCTGCAGTGCCTAGAACGATACCTGGCACATGGTAGGCATTGAATGTATACTTACATCTGAATAAATGAACGAAGAAACAATTAGAAAACAAATTTGACTATATTCTAGTTTATTCACTTATTAGATTCTGATACATTTTCACTGAGTGGCATAGAGAGTAATGGATTTTTAGCTAGTGCCCCGGGAACGCTCCCAGGGCGTATCTCCTGAGGGAGCTCATTCCTCTTGCATATTACCCGTAGCAACTGCTAGAAATAAACTTGAACAGAGACATGGCTCTATACTTCTAGCCAGAATTCATGAAAACCCTGAGATCTATTGTTTGCTTCCATGTGTCTAGTCCTGTCCACTCCTCTAACTGGTTAAAACAATCTAGAGAAAAAATTAATACTTTTGAGCTCCAGGACATTTACTTTGGACTTGAAATTAACATGCATTCTAAATTAAATCTGGCAATTTAAAGATTTAAATATTTCGTGTATTACTTTTCTTTTTTAGGTCTACGAGAAAGTTTATCTGTAGACTGAATATACACTGGCCTAGAAAATGAGTGAATAAGTTATCAATGGCAGGGGAATCACTTGTACTTAGACTCAAAGTTAAAAATTGTGGGGTTAAAAAAAAAGTGTAGTGCTTATTTGTGTTCTTCCTTTTATAACAAAAAATTACAAGTTGTCATAAGAAAGTGACCAAGAAATAATGGAAAACAACCACCTTGTCTCAAAAGATATTTTGCAGCAATTAGTGAAAGAAACAGCAGCCGCATCCTCTGCAAGATGCCTTCTCTATTGTGTGGGGTAGGGACAGCTATTCCTTGACCCTTCTCACTAACCTACCTCTGGGGCTTTGTTCAGGCAGCAGGGGCAGAGTGGGACCCCTTTGGTAAATTTAGCCTGTTGGAATAGCAAATGAAGAATGCTGTAATGCATTCACCCTTTCCTCTATCCATCCATCAATCGTTCTATTAATCAATCAATTGAAAAGCCTGTTTAAGCATCTCTCTCCAGCCCATTATCCACAGTGAGTCAAAGAAACGTGGCTCCTACACTTTGCAGCTTGTAGTTTTAGAGAAAACAACAATGGAAGTAGCACAGAAGATAAATAGACAACAGGTAAAACACTGAGTAAGTATGTGAAATGAAAAGAATGAATCATATTAGCATTGTCAATCAATTAACAGGTATTTATGGTGTGCTAATTACATGTTCAGCCCTGAGCTTGGGTGCTCTGCAAGTGAAGTGGATAAAGATCAGGAAGAATTTTTGTAAATTGCGGTTTTAAGTAATGAGAAACTGAAAAGGTTTACTTTGTATTCTGAATAAGACTTTGTGGAGGCAGGTGTACAGAGAGGAACTGGGTGTGCATTCTCATTTTGGTACTTGTTGAAAAAGGTAGAATGGCTATGATGGAAGGGGGAGGAAGTGATGATTTAGAAAATTGGATTTTATAACTTTAAAATCACGACATCAGAGTTGGATGGGCCTGAAAATCATTTTTTCCCCCAATTCTTTCCACGCTATGTTTAATTCTACTGCAGCGAAGCCCACTCTAAGGTGAGCTGGTGTAGTGGAAGAATAAGAGGATAGTCGAGTTGGCATGAAAAAGTTGGTGAAGCGAAGCAGATGGAAATACAGGAAGTGGGGTCTTCCTTGGGCATAACTGTGACCCGAAAGAGGTTTCAGAAGCCATTCACCAGGGTCTTCTTTCCTATTTGTAATGCTGTAAGAAATTCTGGAGAAGAGGTTTCATGTAGTCAAAACACTTGGTGGAGATCCTTGGTACCAGTGACAACAAGCCTTTCGCTGTAGAAATTGTGCTAATCTAAGCAAATGGTTCTCAAGCCTATATTATGGATGTTTTGTTCCTGTAACTCATATGTCAGTGAAAAATTAAATCCTTATCACAGGAATTTTATTGGAGGGCAAGGAGTGCAAATACCAAATCTTCATCAAAGTTTGCTGAGATGGGTATCCTGGCTATTACATGATTAATTCATTTTCAAAATCTGGATTAAAGTTAAGTAAATACTTTTGCATAGACTGGGCTAACTGTGGATGCTAAATAGAGTGATCATGGTGTCATTTTGAAATATGTAAGGAGTGAAGAAGACAAACCTTTGTTGACTGTAATCCTGTGGTTGTTACTGTGCTGGGCACTCAAAGCATTATCTAATTAATCCTCATAATCCTCAAAGTAGAGTAGTGTTACTCCCACATTACAGACACCAAGGCTTAAAAAAATCAAGTAACTGGACCCAAATCCCACAGTCACTGAGTGATGAGGAAGGGGTCTTATGACACCAAGCCACGGCTTTTGCCACAGCACCACGCCGTTTCGCATAATTTGGGCATCTTTTTTTGTTTGTTTGTTTTCTTCCCTTTGGTTATATATTAGCCCAGACTTACATGAAATCAGTATTTCTCATCAATGCATCCCTCCCCACCACAATTTACATGGCATTCAATTTATAATGGTTGAATGGATGTGTGGTCTCTCCTGTTTTTGGATGATAATAATGATATCTTATTCTTATGAAGCTGTGGATGTTCAGAAAGTCTTATGCTCACAATCTGGTAAGGAATCAACTTGGTTAAAATCTTTAAAGCATCAGAAAAAAAAAGGTCTGCTAGTAGGAGGTTTTCTCAGTAGAGAGGATAAACTCAGAAAAGGGCTAAGGCTGTTGACAAAGTTACCTTGGACCCCATCCTGCCCTTTTGAAGTCCAGTCCCACTCTTAGGAATGCTAATACTGCCATCTGTACTTCTGAAGTTCTTCATAATAGACCTGGGGTTGTGATTTTCTGCTCATATCTGCCCTCAGGTTGTATGTCTCTGACCTTTATGAGCATGTCCTTGAAGGTACTGAAAGAGACTACACTTCTATTTCCGTGAAGCGTGGAGACTTCTTCCACCCCCTTTTAGAAATGTAATTGTGAGAAGTTTTCAATACAAAGAGGTTCTCCTGGGAGCCCCCAACTATTCGAGATCAGTTTATTGATGAAGATTTTTGACAGAGGCCACAAGAGGAGGCCTGGATTGTGGCCCGTGTGCGGGAGAGTCCGTACAAATGGGCTCTCCGTGACCGCAGCGTGCTAGAGACCCTACCTGGCAGCTCTGTTCTTGATAGAGGGTCCTGAGGATTCGTTCAGTTTTGTGCTTTTTGAGAGAATGCTCACATATTTTCAGGGGTCTCTGTCAAAACCGAACATCACATTTCCACTCAAGATGAATAGTTACAGCAGAACAAGTGAGAACCTGGAGGGGCTGGTGCTTTTCATTTTCAAATCTAAAAAGACCTAAAAGGTTCTCTCTGCTTTGTGTCTGGTCCTTCTAAGAGCTGTTCTGTCCAAATAATACCAATTTAGAGGAGAGGAGAGACTCAGAAAAGCTAATATTTATAAACTGCATTATGTCAGGCCCTTTACAGATTTTGTGGTATTTATTCTAAGTAATAGGCATTACTCTTTCTATTTTACATATTTAGAAACTGAAACTCCAAAAGATTAAATGTCATAGAGGTAGTTAATGTCAGGGCCATGCATTCAAGACTAGGTGTGACTCCAAAATGCTTCGTAACGTTATTGTCCAATACTGTAGCCCTATTTACCATTATGACTCTTTTAATTCAAATTCAAATTAAATGTAATTAAATATTCACTTCTTTGATCAAACTAACCACAATTCAAATGCTCATTAGCTGCATGTAGCTGTTGACTACTGTATTGGATAGGACAGATGCAAAATATTTCCAGCATCAAAGAAAGTTTTATTGGACAGTGCCTCTGTATAACCAAGTTGAGAATTTTCCTTGGCATAAGTATTCATGGAAAATAGCAGTAATAAAACTTGTATTTTAGTGGAGGATGGTGAGTGTAACGGGAAAGATGGAGTATGAGATTTTATATTTTGAAGACTTAACATAGTTGAAAGATCTTTAATGAAGAAAGTAGTTTAATCATAGACATCTGTAGTATAAACTAAAACAATAGTAATAATAATATCTAATTGTCTGCCACTTGTATGTGGCATGTACTGTTCTAAATTTTTTACACATATGAACTTAATTTTTACAACAATCCTATGAATAGACGCCATTATCATCTTCATTTTATGGATGAGGAAACTGAGGCACAGTGAGGCTAAGCAGTTTTCTAGGGTTATCAGACAAAGAAAAGTAGAGCCAGGACTGCAAGCATAGCCTAGCTTTAGAAACAGGGTTTGTTTTTTTTGTTTTGTTTTTTTTTAAAGATTTTATTTATTTATTTGACAGAGATAGAGACAGCCAGCGAGAGAGGGAACACAAGCAGGGGGAGTGGGAGAGGAAGAAGCAGGCTCATAGTGGAGGAGCCTGATGTGGGGCTCGATCCCACAACGCCGGGATCACACCCTGAGCTGAAGGCAGACGCTTAACCGCTGTGCCACCCAGGCGCCCCTAGAAACAGGGTTTGTAACCATGACTCCACACAAGCATATTTTAATGGCTTATTTAGGATAAGGTTTTGAGAGTCAATTCTGAATTGAAAATGGAGGCACAAAAAGCAATATTGTTTTTTAAAAAGAACAGCCAGGAAACCAAGCAATACTTCCTTTTGTATTGTATTTTTATGTATGTATGTAAAATACATACTAAATATATATAAAATACATGTTATAAATTCATGCACATGTATATAAATTTTCACCTTTATGAGATGAACAAGTCAGATGTAATATTGTTAATGGCAAGTAAATAAGATAGAAAGGAAAAGATCTTATAATTGGAAAATCACAAATAACATATAATTCTCTTGATAAAACTTACTTTCCCTACTGCAACCACAAGGTAAAGAGGGAAACAGTGCTTAGGAGCAAACTCCAAATGGACTAATCTTAATATTTTTGTAAACTTTCAAGTTTTGTGAAGTAGATTTAAAACTTTTTCAAATGTTTCGGGAAAATTCTGGAATAAGATCTTCAGGTTTGACTTAAAATACCGGTAATCAAATTCTTGTTACCTTGTGTATAATTTGTGTACTTCGAAGTTCTAAATTCTTTGATAATCTGCTTACTTAATACGTTCCCAATTGATGTTCTTTTGCCCATCCATCTCAGTTAACCTCACAAAGAACAACAGTGGTCTGTAAGGAGGATCACGTCCATATTGGGGCCATTGTCATTTCATGCATGGAGTAGCTCTATTTACATATGACTGGTTGGGTGGCTTGCTCTTATGGATAGAGCTTGCGTTTTAAGTAAGTGCTGAAAATACTTAGAAAGTGCTAACACTTATGTTTATAATTTTTAAATTAAGAATAATAATATGGAAAAGTAAATTAAATTTGCATCATTAACTAAGTCCTTTAGTTCTCAAGTGGAATCAATTTAAAACTCAGCTTATTTTGTAACATTTTAGCTCATGAGTGGCTTTTAAAAGGGGGTTTAGTATGGGAAACTTATAGCTTTTTTTTTTAAACAGACATACAATATTTTCAGTTGATTTTGGTGTGACTTTTAAAATTAAGAAATTGGCCATAAAAATAAAAATCTCATTATCTTTTGGATGGTAGCTAGGAGTCACCTTAACAAATTGGCACATGATGTCAGAACACATCACTACGATAACCATATCCAAAAAAGTCTCTTACCTTTGTGATGGTTATAATCTCATTCGTCTTCTCCAACATGATGCCCACTCTAAGTCCATATTTGTAAACCAACTGAAAATACTTCAATATAGAGTAATATGGAACAGAGAATATTTGTTTCCTAATTATTCAGACCAATATCCATTTTTCCTTAAGAATATAGAGAAAAATATACTGAATATTACATACAGGAATGCCATGATTTAAATTTTTTCTGTTTGAGCCACGATTTTAATGTTGGAAATGACTTTGGAGAGGCCACTGCTCTCAGAAGCTTGGACTGACCCAGCTCCGCTCAGAGCCTGGCAGTGCTCAGCCGTGAACCTAGCCCTCTCTCCAGGAGCCATCAACCCTCCAGGACTTACCACACTTTTTCTTTTCTTTTCTTTTTTTGCTTTTGACCTGATTTTGGACACACCAAAGCTTGATTTAATAAGCCTTTAGGCTGTTTCAGAAATAGATGGCCTTAACTTCGCTTAGCAGTGGCTTAATACAAATATGTATTAAGTCTCCTGTGTACATTATCCAGGTAATGCTATGAATATACGGAGCCACAGAACTAGAAGGGACCTTGAGATTATCCAGTTCAATCTCCTTGGGTTTCAGGTAGAGAAAATGAGAAGTTAAGCGACTGGTTCAAGGCCACACAGCTAGTCACCCTCAGATTTAAGTCTCTATTCCAGATGGCCTGACCTCAAGTCTGGTCCTTTTATTACTCTGTTATTTCCAGTGAAGTGTACGTTTCCAAGGGAATGATCCGGTGTTCAAACCCCAAACATTGCTGGGGCCTAATGACTCCTCTTCCAGCTGTCTTATGGGTGGTTGGGTTGTAGATAAAGTATAAATATTTGCCAAAAAAATCATGAACAAGCTCCGCTGGGAAGAAACTTTGATATGCAAATGACAGAGATGATTATAAACATGAAAAAATTCTCGAAAATATTTTCTAATAAGTTATAAAACACACGGGGTCAGGTGAGCCATTTAAGAAAATGGCATTCACAACATCTCATTTGCTTTGGGACTATTGCGTTGGAATTGTAGCTTTGATAATCTCTGTGAAGAATAAAGGCAAGAGGAAAGAGGGCTGCTTGTCGACAGTAACCTACAGACAAATGAAAACCCAGGCTGTGTCCTGAGAGTTTTAGGTAATCCAGGCTCATAATTTGATTTGAGAAGAGCTACTCCAGGCTACTGTGTAATTATAAAGCATTCACTCGGCTGGCTCCCGTTCGCCTCATCACGTTCTACTTCATTGCCCTTTATGCTAAAGCCCCTGTTGATGAGAGGACGGAAACAGTAAGTACAAATAAAGCAATTAGCAGGTGGGGAATGCTACCACTGTTTAAGGATAACATCCAATCTTTATTGGTACTTATTAAGTAGAAGTCTAGAGCTTAGAGACAAAGGGAAATATCACAAACCACAAAAATGAAAAGAGGTGTGGGAACAAAAAGAGAATAAGGGAAAATTAGACCAACGAATCTATTTTTTATTTTATAAATCTAATCACAAAGGCTAGCGTTAGAAATAATATCAAATCTCCGATTTATTTATATTATAGTGAGTTACATTCTCATGTAAAATTCACCTTCTTTTAAAGTTTTCTTGCTTCTTTTGACCTGCTCCTTTACTATGTGGAATAACTTGGAAAATATTTTAATAGTTACTGTGTTCATCTGAGAGGAGGTTTTGGTTTGGGTTGTAGTTAAACCCACCAGCAGGGGGCGTTAGGATAATTAGCAAACCCAGTCCGCGGGGTCCTGACACCCAGAGCACAGAATCACAGATGCCGCTGGCCGAGTTGGAAATGCCCGCTGGAGACAAGGAATATAATGGGCAAAAAGAGGAACGCAAGAGGATTTCAAGTGTTCTCCAAGTCCTAGCACAGGATATTGAAAGTGGACAAGAAAATAGGGCACAGGCTTTCTACCACCCTCCTGTCACAGAGTAATCCAGGTACTCTGGTTCTCTGTTTACGTATCTGGAAACAGGGATAATCAAAATCCATCCATCCAGAATGCTACCATTCTCATTTCTCCATGGAGAGCATCGCTCTTCTTGCTTTCGCCTTATTTTGTGTGTCTGAGTAACAAGGCGGGGGGTAAGTAATTGCTGTCCTCTCAGAGCGGCCCCAAGAAGACGCCCCCTGCATTTCACTTTGAATTAGTGCTTTTGTCCTTCAGTGTCTTATCAATTAAAGCTCCGCTGGCAACTTCAGCTACCTAAGCAGGATGTAGCTTCCTATTTAGATAGCGGATTTCCAGCTAGACAACTTAAAAGAAAGTTATGGAAGTTTGCAAGAAAATCAATTTGCTTTCCTTTGCCTTAGACAGTGGTAGGAGGGCACTGTGGATAGAGATACGAACAGTTATCTAGAAAGATGAAGTATTTTATAGTGCAAAGGCTTGTTTCATAGGGCAGCAGTTGATAGTGCAAACTTAAATCTGTATCTTATCCTAGGAAAGCTAGACTTTCTTTTAGGGCATGTTTTTAGTTCTCTTCCTCTTTTTCATCCTTCCATGGCTCAGTGGCCACTTGAGGCAGTCCCAGAGGGTCCGAGGCAAAATCTCTGGAGCGATGCTACTGAGGAGCACGTTCATTTCATCCTTTGACGGAAGCCACTGCACTTGAATAGGACAGGACGGTATCTCAGGCGACAGGTTTAACGGTGACCGTCCCCAGGCTTTCCCATGAACCGTTCAAGAGGAGGTGATTCATGGAGGCAAAGCCGAGAAAGATACCTTCCAGATGTGAGCACACTGTTGTACACTTTGCATTAATGTCTTTGTTACTTTTGGTAGTGCTAGTAAATGCAGAAATATGCAGATCATTCATTTTCTTTTGAAAAGCGTACATTGCAGATTTAAAGGATCACCATGTGCTCATAAATTTTTATTAGTATCCCAGTCCTGGATGTCCCCAAATCTAAAAATTCCCAATGACAAATACTGAATGTAATTTCATAAACGTACACAGTTCCCACCTACGTTCTCTCTCATTGTCATCATCATCGTCGTAACTGCCATCGTTCCTTAAATTTGTTGGGAGCTTCATATTCTTGTAGCTATTTTCATGGTCATGCACTCATTTAATTTTTCTCGAGAACCTTGTGAATTTGACAGCAAGATAATAGGAACATTTTGCAGATAAGGAAACAAGCACAGAGAAGCTCTGTGACCCACTCCGGGTGGCACAGTTTGGGGCAGGATCCAAGTGTCTAAGTCGCTATCAATTGGGAGTGATCTCCACCTGTTGTCAGCTTAAGGGTACAAAGGCAAGAAACTGGAAATTGTTTCTTGTCATTATTCAGCCATTGGGAATTATTAGTTCTTTGTCTAAAGATGAATAGAGTAAAAGATTCATGCTTCCTCTTGAGATTGGGAACCTTGGTATTTTAGAAATGTGGCAAGTGGCAGAACAGAATATGAAGAGTATGATTCATCTTTTCAGCACTCTCTTTCTCACTTCCACATTGTTCCTGTGGCTTCAGGTTAAAAAATAAAGTAATGGGCAAACCTGCATGGTTGCGGTTAGGCTGAAAGTCTTGTGATCCTCACCGCTTAAACCTGTAAGCAGGGCTTCAAAAGCAACCACAGGAGATGCCTCTTTTCTCTAGGACCTCACCTTCCTCCAAAAGCTAAGAACTCAATTGTGCTTACACGGAGGCTGGAGGGAATTTTCTGCTTTGGCAAACCCACGGGGACACCATTTCTCTTGTCCAGGGCATCTCCTATAGCCTCGACTCCTAATAAATTCTTCTTCCTCTACATAGTGAAATGAACTTTACAATTGATCAGTTCAATTTATATTTGATAAAAAAAAAAATTCCCAAACATACCCATAGGACAGTTTGAAAGACTGAACAAAATGACTTTATTACTTTTTTTTAAGAGTTTATTTGAGAGAGAGAGAGTGTGAGATAGAGAGCACGTGTGTATGAAAGAGAGAGGGAGCACAAGTGTGTGTGTGGGGGGGAAGGGCAGAGAGAGAGGGAGAAGCAGACTCCCCGCTGAGCAGGGAGCCTCACGTGGGGCTCTGTCAAGAACCCTGGGATCATGACCTGAGCTGAAGGCAGACGCTTCATCGACTAAGCCACCCAGGTTCCCCAAAATGACTTTATTTTTAAAACAATCATTGTAGTCTACGGTATTTGTAAAAGTCCAGGACAGTTAAAAAGATAAGTAAGTATTGCTGATTTGCTCTAATGAAGGAAAGCACAGTTTTCATCTGACTGCCAACGTAACCAGGAATACCTTCAATGCACCTCCCACATAGGTCGTCCAGCTCACAGTGTCCCACCTGGATGCCTTTCGGAGTCTTTCCCTTCTGATGGGAGCCTGAGGCCTCTTTGGGCTTGGCCTGGAGGAAGCCTAAATGAATGACCTCCTTACAGATAATCAGTAGTGGACCATAAATGATGATTGATGCTTCCGTGTTGCCTGGAGCCTCTGCGCCTGACGCTATTTGAAACTTCTGCAGGAAATGCTGGGCATCCCCCTCCAGGGTGTCCTTGGAGCCAATGGCAAATTCCTCTTGTTCGCTCAAAAGGCGCATTTCCTGTTGTTTTGGGTGGTCTGCCCAATGGCCAGATTTGAAAATGTTTAAAGGAAGAATAAGGAGCACATTTGAAATTCACAAGTAAAACACTTCACCATTGGTAAGACTCCATGTTGAGAGCCTAAGGTGGAAATAGCATGATTTGCTATTTACTGTGAGCATTTGGTGACAAGCAGGTCTGATGGGGGACCGGGAGCACCTCCCTTCCCTCTGAAGCAGCCGGTTCCCGCCAGCTGTTCAGGCCCGTTTCTGAGTGAGTCTTTCCTTTTAGATTCTGTTTTCAAGGCAGATTCGGAGTGGATGGAGGACATAGTTTTCTCTGCTCGTCCATGTGTCTGGACAGTCATTGGCCTCTCAGAGACTCCAGGTTGGAGGTCCTCACGAGTTAGCCTCACCAGAGGCAGAGCGCACACCCCAACTTGCTTGTGAAAGCAGCACATCTAATCCCATCATGCCTCTATAATGTGGTTTTTAAAATTAAGTGACCCACAGGATATTAATCTGGTGGTAACCCCTCCCAGGGGATGCAGCACTGGCAAACACTTCAAGAGCGGCTAGTACCACTGTTAAATGTGACGTTCATTTCATCTGAACATATGGAAATAAAACCAAGTCATGGGAAAACTGCAGTGCTCCGTACATACTATATTGTTCATAAACCTGTCATAAATAAGTGCCTTTTAAAAGGAAACCAATTAATAAATGTGCATTGAATTACGAAGTTTAAATATTCCATAACATGGGACCTCGGTCCCCGCCCCCTCTCCCCGCATTCCCACCCCTGCCAGGGCCCCCTTGTTATTCAAGCTGTTATAACATTTTCCACTGTGTGGCCCATCTCAGTTTTGTTGTTGTTGCTTGAGTTATTTGGTTGGTCCGCTGCTTAAAAAAAATGAAGAAAAAGTCTGTAAGCTATAAAATGCATCTTCTTTCTTGCTTTGTCTGTGTATTAGAGTCTGGCTTGGCACTAGGGCCCCACCCCAAACCTCCCACCAAGAGTATGTCATATTTCTATATGCTCGTGCATGCTCGGCTCTACCTCTTTTGAAATGATGCCCAAAACCAAGCAATGTTTACATAAGTAAAAGGGAGTTTCACTTTTATGCTGTAATTTCTGCAAGGAGCAGAGGGTTTTCCTAGCCATACCTTGTACTTTGTTCATGGGTGAACTTCTATTTTTCTAATGTGATGGTTTTATCCGGCTTTGACAACAGATTTCTTTAGGAGATTACACACCTGGAATTAACTTTTTCTGCCAAGAAGTACAGTGCACCTGGAAGTACTAAATCATTTTTATCTATGTTTTAGAAGCTTTTCGTAATGAAATTGCATATCTTGAACTTGACCTCTCTCTTGAGTCAAGGCTTAAGGGCCAGAGGTGGATAGAGATGTGTATGCTGGTGTTACGAAGTAAGTATATCCAGGGTGTGTTTGCTTCTCACCGACCAAACACTCGCTTCCTGAACACCATCTCCCTGAGTATCTTACTTCTTAAATGACTCTGCTGACCGCATAACATATGGAAATGTGAGTATGTACTTTCAGCAGGTTGTTTGCTGCGTTTACACCAGTTCTAACACTAATCTCCATTAATGTTTGATATAGTTCCCAACAGGTTTAAGTAGACGCCAGACACCATATCTATTGCCTGTGTGTTGAGCACGACACGCATAGGACAAACGACGGAGTGTTTTTTAGGGATTTCTCTCCTAAAGACACCTGTGCTACCTAGATGAAGTATTCTGAGAATGTGAAACACTTCCTGTGGATATAAATGCCATCAAAATACAATGTCGGCTGATTAAAAAAAAAATCGCACAGGGAGTTCATTAGAAAGTCCAGCCATACCACCAGTTTGAGACCTATGACATTTCCTGTCTGTTGTAAAACCGTAGAGAAACTCTTGCCAGGTACAACTGCAAGACTGTTCTCAAGAGATTCCGAATGAGAAGGTGGAAAATTGTTTACGAACTCATGCTGACACCTCAGAAAGATAATACAGCGTGAGCGTAAGAAATTACTTAAATGATTTCTTTGGTTGGGCAGGGGAGACTGGTGGGCCCCGGGGGACAGGTATAGGAAATTTAAAGGAAAAAAAAAAAAAACACCTTCCTTGAATTTTTGCTATCGGCATTACATCTCCAGTGTTTGCCACGAAACCTGAATATGCTCTGCTTTTCCTTGACACGAGGTCAGATGGGTAGAACAACACACGCTCTTTATCCTTCGGCATCCTTGCCCTGCTGTGTTTGGTTATACCTGAACATTGCCAGACTGGTTCTGCTTATTCTTGTCAAACAAGGGTAATTTCGTCTCTTGGTCGTCTCTGATACAGTGTCAGCATTTTAAAGGCCAAAGTTGCCATAGTGACAAATTACATGAGTATAAACATTAATTCTGTTTAGATGAAAACTCTGTAAGATTAAGAAAAAAAATAGGAAAATCATGGATAAACCAACACATTTGTTTTGATGGATTTTTTTAAGGCAACATAAGAATGATATTGTAAGGGGTGTAAATGATGTTTAGTAAGAAAAAAAAAGGACAAGAAAAACAAAATCTAGATACATTGAAATGATCTGCTACCAAACTCAAACATAAATAATTGAATTTCACAAATTACTCCTCTCCATAACTGTGCTTTAATTTTATATGAATGTGACTAAATTCTACCCTGGGGATAGATAAACTCATTATGTCCCTTAAGTAGTTCGAATTTCCTGATAACCAGCAGTCAAACCCAGGAACAAGCAGAATTAGTAGCCAAGTCTAATAAACGACTGGGAAAAATTGTATCTGTCTCTTCCTTCTGGTTCCCACACACTCTGGTTACATCATTACTTAGCCTGTAAACGTGGAGGCCAATCGGGCTCCAGAGTTTGGGTCATGTGACCAAAACATCAAAATGTGTCTGAAACTCTACCCTAAAGATGGGGTTTCAGCAGGGGCCTCTGGATAGCTGACTCCTCTGCGGCTGCTGTGCAATTTTCGTATTTTATTTCACCTCTACTTTCAGGCTTAGCTCTGGGTCCCACAGATTGATGGCCAAAGCAAACTTGTTGATGTGGGTTTTTCTGTGCAGGTGCACGGGCAAAATGATTTCCTGTACCACATACGACACACAGTTATGTAATACCTTAAAAAAAAACAACAACAACTGGACATTTCCCTATGAATTGGTTTTCATCAGCCGAGAGAATTCTAACACCTTCCTTTTTAAAAAAAAACCTTTTTTTTGGATTGCTTGTGAAAAGAGCTTCAGGTTTTATTTTCTTTTTAAAAATGATTTCGTGTCTAAATGCACAAAACTCAGAAGCCAAGTTTAGTAGGTCCCCTGGCTACAACTGCTGACGATAGAGCTGAAATGCTGTGGTCCTCTTGAAGGAATGGGCTGTGTAATGCTATCACCTTGCTAAGGTTTCATGGGGCAAGTATAGTGATGACAACAACTGCTTGTTCTCTGCAGATGTAGAAAGGCATTTTTTTACATGTGCAGGAAGCAACAAAAAGCCTGGTTTTAGGGGACAGGTGGGTGAATTGACTTGCAAGAAATAAACCAAATAATCCTTAAAGTCGTAGCAACACATCCAGAGCCAGAAGCTTGATACCTCTGTACACAAACATATTTTCTCGTTCAGGTTTACTTTTCTCTCGATGGCTACCATAGGCGCTGCGATTGCGTTTGGCTGAGAATTTGTTCTGAACTCTTTGGAAGTAAAATCCGTCAGGAATGGAAAACCCATTGGATAACCTCCCTGGTGCATTGTGAACGGGTGTTCAAAGACACCTGTGGGAGGCAGGGGATGACGCACTAAAGGAGGGAACTCAGGTGAAAATTCATCTTGTCAAACCCAACAACACAAATTGCCCTCCCCAGCCAGTCTTCTTGGATCAGAGGACTGACTACATGTAAAATATGTTACAGGATTTATATAATAAACATTAGCATCTGCTCATTACTATGCTAGATGGTAGAGATGGAGGTGATGGGGAGAATGGTAATCATGTAGCAGCTAGTATTTATGAAAGGCCCACTATAAACTCCACCGTATTAGATGCCCTACTACGTTCATCCCAATCCTTACATTAGTCCAGAAGGGTAATTGCCATTACCCTCCACTTTATCGAGGAGAAACTGAGGCTCAGAAAAGTTAAATGATTTCCTCAAGGTTGTGCAGCTATTATTATATGGTGGTCCATAGAGATAGGATTCCAACCGACATCTGATTTAACCTGAGACCTTTGTCCTCAACTTCTATCCCGCGTCACCTCTCTGTACAATTCTTTCTTTGTCCTTATGGGGTTTTGAATCCCGTAGTGGATTAGAAAAAAAAAAAAAGATGAAGAAATCATTGAAATTGCACGTGTGAAAACACTAACACAGGTAAGTATTTGAGGAAAGTGAAAGTTTTGCTGAAGGAATGGTTCAGGCCAGGACAGTGCTCAGGAGCCCTGTGTCTGTGACAGCAGAGCAGGGAGGAGTGTGGGTGGTAGATGAATGCTCGGTTATCTTTTCCCCTGCAGGTAATCCCTCAGAAATAACCGATAACTACTTTCATCCCGCAGAACTATCACTGAAGGCGCTGTGTAAGACAGAGTGAGCTCCTGTTCCCCCCCCCACCCCCGCCCCAGTGCCTGCCAAATAAAGTCGCTAGGTGCTCACGTATTTTCCAGTACAAGTGCTTCATTATTAATTCATGGTCCAGGTCCTCGGTACATGCTGCTACTAATATTAGGTTTCAGCAAAGAATAATGAACAGGAGCACTGGACTGGATGTCTTAACATTTTTTAAACAATGTTTGCAGTGCTAAATTCTATTTCTAGCTTAATTGGGGTCTTTACATAAACAAGAGGAGGGCTCTATAGTGTTGGGGAGGCATAATTTTCCCAAAGCTTAGCAACAGAAAAGGTGAGAGTCAGCCTGATTAAGACCCGGGGGAAGGTTAAACACAGATCGGGGTGTTCCCCCTTCACATCTAGCTCCGTCAGACAGGAAAAGAGAGGTCTCCTGAGTTAGAATTCCACCTAGAAAGCCTGGCCCAGCTCCTTGCGTTGAAACTGCACCCTATCGGGAAAGGAGGGAGGAGAAGTTGCTTGGTGGGGAAATGGTCCCCTATAAGTGGACCTTATAGGGCCTGCGGTACTTTCAGTGGCTCCAAGAAACATTTTCGTTTTAACTTCGTTTAAAATAAGACGGAAAAAAATGAACATAATAATGATGAATATATAATAATGAATCCAGCCTGGTTTATGTTCTTAACATCAGCATAGTTGTAAAGTATAACTTCTGATTATTCTCGTGGAGGAAGGGAGCCATGATGGTGAAATGCCGAGGCTCCTGAAAATCCTCATGTGGTCCTGCCCCGACGAGGACACTTGCCAAATGGTGCCGTGTGGGGTGTGCTAAACAAGTTAAATTATTTCATGAGACAACCTGTTCTTCCTTACTACTCTTTTTTCACTGTAGATCTCGCTGAGAGTGAGCCTCTGAGGGGAAAGATAACTATATGGGTTAATAAGAACATTAAGATCACATCTCCTCTGGGTTTCCAATAGTGCCCGGCCCAGCATGGAGTTGGCATTCGAGAACTGGTTTGCATTTAATTGAAATTGATTTAAGGAAAAAGCACATTTATTTATTTATTCATTATTTATTCATATAAGTATTCATTAAGTACAACAGCTATTTATTTAGTGCCACCTATGTGCATGGTACTGACTGTACTAGGTGTTTGGGATATAATGGGAAGTAAGATAGACATCATCTCCGAACTCAAAGAGCTTCAGATAGAGGCAATGAGACAAAACACAAAAATGACATTTTTAAGGGGTAGGTGATCAGTAAAAAGGAGGTGGAAGAATTCTCTGATTCCTAATTTCCATCTTAAAAATGTGTCATCCTTCAAATTAAAAGATTTTCTTCCGTGGTATTGAGACGCAAGCTAAAGTAGTCATCAATACATGACATGGAGATTCAGCATTGTATTCGATAGTTGCGATGCTTGAGCTATTTAAAAATAAAGGATATTTAATTAAAATGAAAAGGATGTTTAATGGGAACTGCTATCGTTCAGCGTTCAGCGGACTGGGTGACTGGCTGGCCAAGCTTTAAGAATTGGTGAGTGTTATTTCCGTGAAGGGGCTTGAGTCAGTGCTGGGTAGTCTTGTCCTTGCTGTTGTTGAGCCTTCTAGGACTCATGTTCAATGTTGAGATTCAACTGACAGAATAAGTTTTAATAAATCTCCATGTTTTAAGGAAGCACCCAGCTCTATTCATTTAGAGTCTCATAATGAGACTTTAGGCGCCATGTGGATCTTGCCTGGCCCATTCATGTAACAGATATTCATTGGGTCCCTACTATGTATCAGGCTCGGTTTGGTTTCCAGAGAGGAACAAAACAGACTACTTCCTTGCCCTCATGGAGTTTACATTCCATTTGGAGACGGACAATAAAAATTTAAATAACGGGCAAGGTAATTGCAAGTTTCTATAGTATTATTCCAGTGAATATCTTTTATTTTGGCTTTTTGGTAACACCGAACCAGTTTCCCTGGCATATAGTCTTGGTAGACTATCAGTCAAGGGATCTTGTCTGTCCCTAACCACAAAGTGGGCATGTGCCCAGGTTCAGCCAATTAGAATCTCCTTCCTGTTGATACCATGGGCATGTGGCCATTCTGAAGAAAGCCCATCATTGATATCACAGAATAGTCATGGACAGCCATCATGGGCCAGACCTGTAATTTAAGGCCAGCTCTTGCTTTAGTTTGCCATTGATATTACTGAGTTATCAAATTATATTGACCCTAAATTCCCGGTGCCCCCTTTTTGGAAATCAATCGGTATCCTTATGAAGGAGAATTTAAGCATGGACCATAGAATGATGGGATCAGCATGGAAAAGAGCTTGGGAATTGCCGAGATGTAGGTCCCAAATAAAGCTTTGTCACTGGATCGCCGTGTAACGCATGTAACACCAGTTCCGTGGGGTTGGGGGAGTTTTATATCTAGGCAGCCTAACGCACTAGCATAGTGTCCGTGCCCACACACATCAGCTCTTTTCCCTTACCGACTTTCTATTCTCCCACACACCCTGTCCCATACTCTCTTCATAATCCCTATGTTGCCAGATTGGTGGGAAATGTAAAATGTGCAATAAGAACAAGGGGGAAAGACAGGAAATAGAAAGAATTGGAAAGCCATCTAGTGACTCCACAGCCACCTCCTCTCTTCAGATAGTGTGGGCTCGGAGGCAAGTGTGGACTGCAAGCTCCACAGCTGGCTGGGTCTGTGTCTCGTGAACTCTGCCTGGCACGAACACTTCTGTTTCAGCACATCTGTGATTGCCGTATCACCAGCATTTGCAGAATGGAGGATTAATTTTATTGTGCACTGGATCAGCAGATCTGGTGACATAATATTGCACTACGAAGAAGGATTACTCACCAGTTTCTGGATGCTACATTTTTAGAAACGAACTCCACTTAACGATAAGTGTTGGATCTAACAACTTCCCCCTTTTCCTCACTCCCACTCTCCAATCACCCAACCAACAAATATCACTTAATGCAAAAACCAGCTCTCTTGGGACCAGATGGATACAATTTTTCTTCAAGATAACACTCTGGATATTCCCCCAAAGTAAAGGTTTTGTTATACTTCTTCAGTTATTAAAAACAGATGTGTCATGTTTATAATGATGGCTCTGAGCAGTTTTTTCTCCTCTGGGTTTATGGAAAGCAATTTGCGTAGGGTAAAATAATATAGCATTTGTGAGTCATTTTTGAGGAAAAAAGTAGGGAAATTATACAGTCTACAAGCCAGACAGGGCTTGGTGATAAGGAAATACGGCCGTATCCCAAGGCAAACAAAGAGGAGACCTTGATTTTATTCCTGTCAGAGACCCACTCAGGGCTTTGACTATCACCTTGTCACCTACGGCCTCCATTTGCAGAAAAGGGCACTCGGAGCTGGGCTCCTCTCCAGCTCTGGCGCTTGGCAGAGCTCAGTTGCAGGCTGTGTCCTGTCCTTTCTGTACCTGCCACCCAGCCAGCCCCGTTGCCCTTCCCCGCTGTCTTTTTCCAAGCCCTTCTTTTCATTCTCCTGTAGGCTATCCCAGAACCTTGTTGTTTCTCCAGGTAGCACACCTGAAAAATTCTTTCTTCCTTTCTTGATAGACTCGTTTTTGCCCATTCTTCTGTCATTTCTACTTGCAGATAGATGGTTAACCAGCGTTGGGCTCCTGTATTCCTCAGCTGGCTGTGGAGTGAGTAGGGCCCTGTGGATAAATGTAAAAATGAAGTGTGTGAGTGTGTGTGTGTGTGTGTGTGTGTGTGTGTGTTGGCAGTGGGATTCCTTTATTGAGCACTTATTATATGTCTCACACTGCTCTAAGCTAAGTCTTGAGGGTTTGTTACATTTAATTTTCAATATATCTGTCTGAGGTAGAGTTTAGACAGGCCTGAATTTAAACCCTATTTTACCATTTATTTAGAGATATATATAAGCTTATAGGTAGGCAGTATCCGTATTTGTTTGGCTAATTCCTGTATTCTGTATTCGTATGGTTTCAAGAACTGCTTTATCTGTTATATAGCCGGGGAAGGTTTTTTAAAAATGGTTTTTGAAGCACTCATGACCGAAGTGGATGTACGCCATGTTCATTTTTTTTAACAGCACAAGTACAAAAAAAATGATCAAAAGTATACAAACTGCTCTCGTTTAGTCTATGCAAGCAGCAGACAGTAAAATATAATGGTCTCCTTATTCTGCTGTGATTGACAGCCAAACCTTAGAGCAATTTGCACTGTGATCAGATAGCAAGGTTTCTCCCATAACCTTGAGGTCCAAATCTCACTGCCCTTTATTGTGAAATTCTCTGCCCTTTGACCCTTCGGAGAGACGGAGTCCCACATCTTCTCCGTCTTCCCTCGGTCCTCCGCTGACGTGTACAGTAAATGACTGATTGTCTCTATTATGTGACCATGGCAGACACATAGAAACACCTAACTCATTTTAGCAAAACTTATCCTAATTGGAACTATAATGAAAGGTTACTGGAATGCTCCAGAAACTTACCTGGGGACCTGGATTTGGTGTCTTTTGAAGTTTTGGTAAAATTAGTGGTACCTTCTTTGTGCTTGTATTTTCTTTCCTTCCAAAGGGGGAATGAAGAAGGAAAAGAAATGGGAAGGAAAGCGAAAGCATGGCCTCTTGCACAGTCTTCCCTTCTCTCTTTCTCTGGAGCAGGAAGTGGCATGGCCGCGGGGCGGGCTCAGCGGGTTATGCACATCAAGTCCTTATCACCTGAGCTATTTCATGTGTAATGGAAAACTGCAGCTGAAAACATCCCAGAGGAAATGTTCTCTCCTAGGGCAGCCAGGGTCCTTTTCATCTTCACCTGAAGGCAGACCTCACCCAATTTAATGCGTCGTTTAGTTTGGCGTCAGGGAAAAAAGCCTCCTCGGGCCTGCTCACAATGACCCTTGGGCTCCACAAAAAGACTGAGCAGGAGGGTTACTGGTTCTCACTTCCCCATTCAAACCCCCTTCTTAAGGGAAACTGCAAAAATGGACAGGGAGCCAAATGAGGAGGTTGAAGAGTGTGAGCCTTAAATGACAGAGCTGTGCTTGCTCTAAAGCCTCCACGCCTGTCACCCGGGAGATAGGAGGAGCCCTGGATGTATTTATAGATATGTGGGAAGGCAGGGAGGGAGGAAGAAGAGTTATTGAGAGCCCACGATGTCAACGCACTGTACCAGCCTGTTGGCACTACTGCAGCTAATTGTCCCAATGCCATTTATACTCTTATTATTCAAACTCTATTTTACAGATTAGCAAACAGGGGTTGGGTAGCTTCTCTAGAGATGTAGAAGGGGCAGAAACAGGATTTGAACGTAGGTCATCTGTCCCACCAGTCTTTCCCCTCTCCTCTTTTGGTCTGCTCTGGGGTCCAATGTTGCCTCCAGAAACTCCAAGTAACATCAGCCTAGAGTTCAATCTGTTGGAGGCCCAGTGGCCTCCCAGCTGGGGAGAACTCAAGGCAAGGCCAGTTAATGGTTTGCCTTCAGAGCCAAGCAGGAGAGAAGCCCCTTGACCCACCAGGAGGGAAGCACAGCTGCAGAGTGGCTGTCTGGGGCGGGGGGTGGTGGTGGTGGTGGTGGTGGTGGTGGTGAGGCTGTTGCACCTACATGCCCCGATCTTGGGGTATCTGCTGGACAATTTTGGACCCACAATTCACTGTGAGCCAAATGCCCCTCACTAATTTCTTTATTCTTTCTAAATCTGAAAATAAAAAAAAAAATCTTTGGATGGGGAGACCTCTGGTTGCTTGTGCTACGAAGCTGTATGTTCCGTGTGCTGAGACTGTCTCCTACACGTGTGCTGAGACTATTATAATTTTAAAATTTAATTTGATGGTTCTGTGCGCTAGTCATGTTTTATCTTGCTTAGAGTAAATCGCTCTGGAATTTCATGCAATCGTCTGATTGGCCTACCATGGTTTGAAAGAAGAGTTGTGTCTCTTTTCAACTGATAATCCTGTTTAATATCTGTGTGATTCACTACAACAAGATGCAGTTTAACGTTATCTGCCAATATTGTGTATAATATACGTGTGCCAAAATATTTCTTGCCTACTGTTACACAGTTTTGAATACAATGTTTGAAAGTTCTTTTGTGTTTTATCATTTAAGCAAAATATTGACAGAACAGGCTATCTTTTAAGAAGATTGGATAGTTTCAATGCGTGTGAGAGATACTTGCGGAGAAATTCAGTGTAACTGGGTTTGTTATAGAAATGGTATTTTAATATCATGGTAAGTAAAACTCTTTCTTATTAAACCTTCTATAATAATTGTTGAAATGATAACATCCTTTGTCATTTAAATGAGTAGTCTAAGAATTTGGAGTTACTGGACCTGGTCAAATGCTAACTTCACCATTATTCAGCTGGATATTCTTGGACACACGATGTGTGTCCTCTAGATCTTATATTTCCATCTGTAAAATGGAATAATAACACCTATTTATAGAGTTTGTTCTGGGAGGTAAGGATTAAATGAAGTAACTCGTGTATGTATCTGGTACACGACAGACACTTATTAGATGGAATTTATTTTTATCAGTCCCGGAGAGCTATGCTTATTTTTTCCTGTTTCGACTAACTGGAATTTGGTGATATTCTGAATTCAAAACTCTCAAGACCACAAAAGGGCACCAGTCATAATGCACAAATATTTTTTAACAGTCAGATGTTTGGAAATGGAAATCAGCCTTCCTCCTAATCTGATAATTCTAATAGAAATGGGAATACACAAAGATCATTATATTACATTTTTACATACAGACAAACCACTGTATACAATGCAGATGTTATGACAGATGTCGGTATTGGTATTCAGACGCTTCATGTTTGCATTGGTAATAAGCTATCATTAATTAAAGTAAGTAAACCAAGAATACACAGTAGCATAATTTCCTTTTTCATCACCAAAGAATGTGTATATGTCACTTATGTTTAAAGGACTCTCCTTCTAGAACTTACTCTACATATAATATGGTGAATACAGTGGTTTTTACCAGATGAAGCTATGTAATATGACAAATATTTCATAAAGGAAGTTATTTTCATCTTAAAGGGGAAACTAAATAGCTACATACAAAACAACACATTATCAACCATTTTAGACGTTTATTATCCATGAATTTTATCTAAGCATTTTTTAGGTGTATCTACATTTTCAATTCCTATTGCGTCTTCAGCTAATGAGGTCTTTGAGGAGTTACCTAGTGAGTTGGATAAAACACAGTTTCACGTTCAAATGCACACATACTTGGTGAATACTAAGAGTTCTTGAATTCAGGTTCTTCTTCCGTCAATATGGACAGAGGGGCCTCCCCAGCAGTACCAAGTTCATAGGGAGTTTGTGAAGGTCAAATGACACTGTGGATCTCAGAGAGTTCTGTGGCCAGAGCCCTATACACATGCAAACAACTTACTTAAGTTGCATCTTAATTTCCTCATTATGGGGTCCTGGCTGTTGTGCTCTAGATATTTTTCCTTCAAGGGTTACCCACTAGAATTTGGTGGACAAATATATACCAAAGACTTTATGTGCCAGAATTTCTTTAATGGGTATGATAAAAAACAAAACACCTAAAGAGACTAATTTAGTCTGTAGATTGTCACTAGACATTGTCAATGACTTTTAAAATGTAATTGATGATTACTTTTTTATATATTCTCTTTATTATTTTCCAAAACCTTTTAATTACTGCATATATTAAGGAAACATAGAAAAAAAGGACAACTTGCATTATTTTCAGCATATTGCAATACATTACCTATTTTACCTTCATTTCTTCTGAGAAAATTAATTGTGGATTTAATTATCTTCCATTTTCTAAGAACTTAACCCTTGAGCAAATAAGAAGTGGGTCTGCTTGCTTTTTAAGTTTACTTAATAATGTCCTTGAGGATGGAACGCTCTTTGATGATGGAATGTAAATATAGGCTCCCAAGACCACTTACATAATGCACACATATAGTTCCCAACAGTCACCTTCCCCACCCCCAAACCATAAAAAAAAAAAAAACCAAACCCACAAATTCCTGGATTTAAATACTCTTTCTTACAGGAAGTCTCCCTCAATTCCCATTCACAAGTATGATTAATTGTAAATCTGTCTCATAAGTATTTTGCCTTAATATTGTTTGAACATCAGGAGATATTTTTGCCAGTAGAAACCAGGACAATCAAAAAAGGAATTAATTTGAAAGCTAGGCAGAGGGAAGGCTTTCCTAGCAATAGATGCCTTCAGGAGTGGAAACTTAGTCTCAAAAGGAATTTGGGGGAGCCTGGGTGGCTCAGTCAGTTAAGTGTCAGTTAGGTATTGGACTCTTGATTTCGGCTCAGGTTATGATCTCAGGGTCTTGGGATCAAACTCTGTGTCAGGCTCCATGCTAAGCAGGGAGTCTGTCTGGGGATTCTCTCTCCCCCTATGAGCCTCCCCCCACTCTCTTTCTCTCTCTCAAATAAATAAATAAATCTTTAAGAAAATAAGGAATTAATGTAATTAGGTGGGGAATGGCATAAGCATTGACTTCCCTTCCTGAACCATCTTTCTGGTTCCAGTTTTCTCTTTAATCCTCTGTACTAAATATATCATAGTTTATATTACCAGCTTCCCGAAGTAAACTGATATTTAGCATAATCGAAAAGACACAATATCTAAAAGCACTAGGATATATTAAAACCAATCTTCTCCAGAAAAGATGATTATGCTTTCCAAAAGGAAATATTTTTACCATTAGCTTTACTTCTCTAACAATTTTCTGGCCAAGAAGAAAGCAATAAATACCTACTCATGCTCAACTAATCTCAAATAACTTTTTGACAATCCATTTGTTTTGAAGTGCCAAATGCATATTCAGGATGTCACCTCCCTGCCATTTCTTTATCACTTTTGTTGGATTTACTGGTTCAAAAGAAATATGTCTTGCAGAATTAACCTTAATCACATGGATTGAGATCAATAGTAAAATAAAATATTACATGTTGTCAATTGAAACATTTCATCACCTTTAATCTTACAGATCAGATTTGGGAAGCTATGAAATATGAACAATTCACACAAGAACAATGAATGGTAATTACTGAAGGTGTCTATAGGATACATTTTATCCGTTAACGCCCATTTGTTTTTCCACAGGATGTTATGGTCTGCCACCGACTCTTCAGTATTGTCCATATTATCAGGATCAAGAAGAATATGAGTTGTTTCAAGAGAATTTGACCTGGAAAAACCTACAATGTGCAAGTAAGTTAGATTCTAATTAACAGAGTGCTAGTGAAAGTTCATGCTTGACTAGATTTTTAACCAGCTGTGATGACCAAGATCTCTTATCAAAACTTTGAGTGTGAAAGATTATTAACTTCAAGCAGCAGATGCATCTTCCTCAGTGTTTTTCAAACGTATTAGTCAGGGTTCTTCAAAGAAACAGAACTGTTAGGAGGTATAGAGATATATTTAAGAGGAGATTTCTTACAAGAATTGGCTTATGTGGTTATGGAGGTCAAGAAGTTCCACAACCTGCCATCTGCAAGCTGTAGAATCAGGAAAGCTGGTACTGTAGTCCCAGTTAGAGTCCAAAGGCCTGAGACCCAGGAGCTCCCATGTCCCAGCCTGAGAAGAGAGAAAGAATTTGCCCTTTGCCTTTTTGTTCCATCTAGGCCCCAATGGATTGGATATCTTCCCACGTTGGTGAGGGCAAATCTCCTTACTCAGATTTCAGTTTGCTGAAGCAAATGTTAATCTCTTCCAGAAACACCCTCACAGACACACTAAAAAATAACGTTTTATCAGCTCTCTGGCTATCCATCCCTTAGCCCAAGTCAGGTTGACACATAAAATTAACCATCATACCAACCCAATGACCTCATTGGGTTGAGTAGCTAAGCATACTTTGGATAAGTAAAAATGAAATCAAAGTTGATTGTCTCCTTCTTTCTTCTTTCCTTCCTCCTTTTTCCTTCCCTCTCCCTTTCTTACATGTATTTTTGTCTTTTCTTTTGCTTTTCATGCCCCATTCTGTTCACCTATAAAGTGAAAATGGACTCACCAGTCTAATGTAATCAAATACTATAAATTGATGTAATTATAACCAAGATATTAAAGTTGTATTAAATTAAATGAAAGTTTAGGTCTAAAATAAATATGAAGGTGGACTTAAAAGAAAATGTATAAACTCTCTTTTTCTTAAATATTGAGGTAAGCAGGATAATGCTCTCCACTCTACTCCCAAGGATGTCCATATCCTAATCCCTGGAACCTATGAATAAATTACACTATACAGCAGAGGGGAATTAAATGTGCAGATAGAATTAAGGTTGTTAATTTGGTGGTTTTACCTCAGGGAGATTATCCTGTAATATCTGGGTAGACCCAGTATAATCACGAAGGTCTTTCAAAGTAAAAGAGAGACACTGAAGAGGAGGTCAGAGTGTTGTGAAATAAAAAGAACTCAACATGTCATTGTGGGCTTTGAAGATGGAGGAAGAGGACTGTGAGCTAAGGAATGTGGGAAGCCTCTAGAAGCTGGAAAATGCTAGGGAGTGGGTTCTTCCTTAGACCCTACAGAAGAGAATCCAGTCCTGCTCACACCTTGATTTTAGCTCAGTGAGATGTGTTGAACTTTCAACCTATAGAACCGTAAGATAATATATTTGTATGGTTTTAAGCCATTAAGTTTGTGGTAATTTGCAGGAGCAATAGAAAACAAACACAAATCTGTTCTCCTTTCTATATAATCTTTCTTTATTATTAATTTCTGCTGAGGAAGAATTTGCAAAGGAGTATGTCTGTCTTAACTTGCTTTATGGTAAGAGGAGGAATTGGCTTGAGTGAGTCAAAACTGATATATTCTGTTGCCCTTGAAACGGATGTATTTGTAGAATGAAAGCTTTTATTGTCATTCTGAAGCATTTTCTATTCTATTTGCAAGAGCTATGTTGACTCTCACTGATTTCTTTCTTAGCTTGAGTTACCCAGGAGAGCAGAGCCTGAGAAAAGAATTTGCATTTAGGTGGTTTACTTGGGAAATGATCCCAGGAGTCAGCAACTGGAAGCATTTGTCCACTGGCTCCCATCTCCTGTGGGCTGAGGGTTGCCTCAGGGAGGTTAACTCCCCAGCACCTGGGCCATGCAAGCATCCATGTCCAGTAAACTCCTGTGGGTGTTCCATTCCTTTAGTATCAGAAAAACACCATGGCAAACCAAAGATTTGCTTGAAGCAAGGTGTGGTCAGTATTGGAACTCTTCACCCCTTTGTCATGTAACTGTCACCACAGCCACAATTGCAAATAGAATCAGAAGATCAAGAGGAAGTAAAACAGGGCACAGAGATCATCTGATACAGTCTACCCCCTGCTAGCACCACATATTAAGACCAATTTGTCACTGAATCTTCAAAGTGCTCCTTTTTTGTCTGCTAGGTTACTGGCAAGAGGAACTCAAGGATAACGTGCAGCAGTCATAGCTTCCAGGTTAATGGACCATTGTTTTCCTTAGAAGAAGCAGTGATACCAGGACCTCTAATCCTGTCAAACCTAAAGCTGTGGGGACAGGAAACACACATTCTGTAAGTACACCACTGTGAATGATAGTGAGAGGGACAAATCTTACTTCCACCCCTTGATGTCTGGACCTGTTTATTCTAGCTATTGGGGGTGCGGTACATGTGTTTGGTTAGTTCATATCCTTGATTTTGGTGGGCAATGTCCCAACTCTTTATAGGCCTTTGTCTTGAGTTATCACCTTAGTTGAGCCTTAGTAAGCAATTCCATTGTTCCAGGAGGCTGGCTGCTGCCAGGTTTGGTACTAGGTGGTACAAGTAATGGATCCCTCACTCATACATCGACTGTGGCCCATCATTCCCTGTAAAATGGGTCTCTTGATTTGAAGTGATGGTATGTGGGAATCTATGACAGTAAATCAAGCATTCTATATGCCCTTGAATAGTGGTGCTGACAGAGACATGGCAGACAGGAAAATTAAAGCCATATGGGAGTGAGTATTAATTGCAGTGATGATGAATCACTGCCTTCTCCAGGGTGAAAGGGATCTGATGTAATCCACCTGACATTAAGTGTCTGGCTGATCTCAAGCTTTGCTACTTTATCAAGGGCTTTGTATCAGGTTGTTAACACTTTGACAGGTTGGGTGTTCAGTAGCAGCAGCTAGCTTACCCTTGGTGAGTGGGTGTCCATACCACTGGGAACATGCATAGCCTCTATTCCTGCCACCATGGTGATTCTATTCTTGACCCCATTGTGCAAGCATGGGGGTGGTAGAGGAGGGAGGCTGGCTGAGGATGAGTCACAGGATGAGTCAGCCTCATTGTTGAGTGTTTCCCCTGACTTGGATGCTCTCTGGTGGGCAGTAGCATGAGATCTGTTTCCACTTTGTACCCACTTCAAGTGGGTCCATTATGTGCTTCTTCCCTAGATGTTTTTTTTTTTTTCTTTTTAATCTTCCAAATTTGCTCCTTCCAGGCCCTGACCAACAAGCCAACCCACTTTCCAATACTCAGGAGTCTGTATATATCTTTCTCATGCTACTTTTTTAGTACACAAAAAGTAAAAAATCATACATACTGCTCCCAGCTTTGTCCTTGGAAGGGCTGTCCCTCACAACTAACATGAGGGCCATCCCCCAGAAGGACTATATTACAGTAGCAGTCCATTTTCAGTTTCTTCCAACATATTGTGCTGACTCAGTATGAACCAGGTCCAAGATTTTTCCTCTTCCTTCAGCTGGCTTTAGGAATACTTCCCATCTCTCAACAAGATGTTAGGTATGAATTGTGGTTTAGGCATTGATGCAGCAGAAATAAGTGATGAAGGAGTCAGAAGTCCTGTTCATGTAGCTGTTTTGAATCTTCTGACTTTTCTTGGTCCTGATTTTGTGTCATTTCCATAGCATGATGGGTTGCTGCTGCACTTGTCTGACTCTATAACTTGGTAGATCTGAAAATGCCAATTCGTAATGGGCTGCAGCACATACATAGCCATTTGGTCAGGGATTTAATCGCTACTAGAGCTTCATAACAGCCAGGGACTACTTAGAAAATGTGTAGTTTCTGCCACAGAAGACAGTCTTGCTCCAAAATCTGAAGGGTCTCCCTACTGTAGATCTCCTGTGTACATCTCACACTTGTGCTCACCATGGTTCCATGTATTTACCATGAATACCCCGGTGCCATCGAGTTTGTTGGATTACGTAGTCTGGAGGGGAGGGCCCCTTGTATTGCCTATTGAATTTGCTGCTGAGCCTTCTTTTTGCTCTGGGCTCCGTTAGCATTTGTCAGTCTTCCAGTTGTCCAACAACTAAATCAGAGTGGATCTCCTAAGAGCAGTATGTGCTGCCTCCAAAATTCAAGTACTATGTCTTTTTCTTAGCGCTAAGGCATCCAAGATGCAACAACTTGTCCTTTATTTTAAAGGGGGTATCCTGACATGCTCCAGATTATTGAATGCCTAAACACTTCATTAAATACAATAAAGCAAGTCTAGTAAGATGTTAATTATAGAATCTAGGTGTTGATATTCAGGGATTTGTCGTAAATTACTTCAACTTTTTTTTATGTGTTTGAAAATTTTCATAATAAAACATTGAAAAAACACCTTTTAGTTATCCTAAGAAAACCTTATTAATGTGTTGGGCCACTGAATCTTTATAGGGTTTCTCTTCTATCCTGTGATATGGGTGTGTCTGAATAGGACAGCCAGAGTACTTACCAGTTGTGGCTCACCAGCCTAATTAGTATCCCGTCATTAAGAAAGTGAACTAGTGTGATGCTCGGTGGAATATCAAGAGACCAAAGTGCTTCTGGACTTGTTTGTAACAGAATAGGAGGGTTAACATAGAGCCCTGTGATAAGACCAGGAACGTGTACTCTTATCCTTTTCATACGAATGTGAAATGCTTGTGATCATCCTTCAAGATGGGATTGAAAAAAACACATTGGCCCAAGGAACACTAAGCGTCAGAGGCTATGTTTACCTATTCCAGAAAAGATACCACGTCCAACAAAGCAGCTGAGATTGTGGCTTCCACTTGGTTAAGTTTGAGTTGTCTACTGTTATCATTCACATTTCGTTTGAATTTTGCATGGGCCAAACAGATTAATTTCTTGGGGATGTGAAAGGCTGACCTCCCCTGCCTTTTTTGTTTGTTTGTTTTTGAACACAACGGCTTTACCATTCACTTACTGACAACTGGTAATCATCAAATTAGCAATGGTTATCTGCAAAAGTTATTACACCATCTGTGCTGTCATTTCTTGAGGTTGATCAAATATCTAGAGTCACAGACATTTCCTACATAAAATGTATCCTATTAATCAGACTTGGTTTACCACCAGTCTTTATAAAACCAGACCTAGAGAAAGAACTAGGTCTGGAGACACACGTGTGATCTTAATATAGCAAATGTTCCCCTGCTTTAAAAAAAAAAAAAAAAATCTTTGAATAGGCTTTTTCAGAGCAGTTTTAGGTTCACAGCAAAATTAAGCAGACAATATGGAGGTGTCCTACCTAATACCTCCTGCCCCCACACATGCACAGCCTGCCCCATTATCAACATCCCCCACCAGAGAGGTACACTTGTTACAATCAATGAACCTACATCAGCATATTATTATACAAAGCCCATAGTTTACATTAGGATTTGCTTTTTGTGAACATTTTATAGGTTTTGATCATGTATAATGACATATTATTTACTATTATGGTATCATACAGATTAGTTTCAGTGCCCTTAAAATTCTCTGTGCTCAGCCGATTCATCCCTCCCTCCTGCTGCCACTGGCGACCATTAATATTTTTACTGTCTTCATAGTTTTGCCTTTTCCAGAATGTCATATAACTGGAATCATATTGAATGTAGCCTTTTCCACATCGGTCTCTTTCCTTTAGTAACATCCATTTAAGGTTTTCCATGTCTTTTTATGGCTTGACAGCTTATTTCTTTTTAGCACTGAATAATATTTCATAGTTTGGGTTTACCATAGTTTTGTTTATCCATTCACCTATTGAAGAAGAATATCTTGGTTGCTTCCAAGTTTTGGCAATTATGAATAAAGTGTCTATAAATGAATGTTAAGTTTTCAATCCATTTTGGTAATTACCAAGGAGTATTATTGCTGCATTATAAGGTGAGATATGCTTAGCTTTGTAAGAAACTGTCAAACTGTCTTCCAAAGTGGCTGTTATCAATTTGCATTCCCACCAGCAATGAATGAGAACTTCTCTTGCTCCACATCCTTGCCAGCATTTGGTATTGTGAGTGTTTTTGATTTTTGGCATTCTAATAGGTGTAAGTGATATCTTGTTTTATTTCAATTCCTTAATGACATATGATGTTGAGCATCTTTTCATATACTTATTTGTCATCTCCGTGTCTTTTTTGGCAAAATGTCTTTTTGGGTTTTTGCCCATGATTTAATTGAGTTATTTGGTTTTTTAGTTGTTGAATTTTAAAAGTTCTTTGTATATTCTAAGTAAGAGTCCCTTATCAGATATGTCTTTTGCGAGATTTTCTTCCAGTTTGTGACTTTTTTTTCTCATTCTCTTGACCCTTACCTTCCAAGAGTCATTTATGGTGGCACTAATCTCTTCAATTCTTCCATGGATGTAGCATTACTTCTAATTTACTATCTTAGCCAGGAGATGGGGTGCAGTCACAGGAGCTTCCACTTGGTCCTGCTTACCCTAATGGCTTTTACTCCACATGTTAGGGAACCAGTGAAAGGATTCTAACAGCTTCTAAATGTATGCACTTAGGGACGAGGGAAATTACAAGTGAATGCTTGGGTCCACTGGACTCACTGTGAATTGATCTTTAGTCAATTCTTTTAAAATAATAAATGCACACTAAGGAAAAGAGAACGCTGAGAACTTTCAAGGCCAGTTGGATGTAGAGCATGAGCTGTCACTCATACCATGAGACCCGAGATACCACGATGGCTCTGTGGAATGTTTGGGCTTCAGGATTTCAGGTAATAGTTTAAGCTTCCATTTCTCCCTATAACATGGAAATATTAATTACACCTACTTCATGGAGTTGTGATGAGAATTAAAGAAGGGAGATAATACTGTCATTTTGTATGTTCTCACTTCATGGTGGTTACAGTGCTAACGCAAGAGTTAATGCTGCCTATTTTAAAAATATAGTTTTTAGAACTAGCTCTGTGAGGAAGTACAGAATAATGAAAGGAGAAGAATGAGATACAGAAGAAGAAAGAGAAGGCTAAGGGAAAAGAGAAGAAAACTTAAAGAAGAATAAAGAGGGAAGAGAAAGAGATAAAGATAAAAAGAAAAAAGACAGAAAAATTTAAGAAAAAAAAGAGAAGATTTCAACTATCGGTATGCTATGAATAGAAGTACAGACTTGCCAAATGCTGCTGGCTGTCAAAAGTTTCTCTGAGTATACTATAAGACTGGAAAATATTTCAACAACTAAGCACAAGTAATGCCAAAAGCTCAGGTCTAGAGCCATAGTCATGATTATCTGCTATACCAGTTATCTATTGTTGCCTAGTAAAAATCATTCCACACTGGACTGGCTTACAAAAATAAGTTATTATCACTCTCATATTTCTGTGATTGGCTGTGCTCAGCTGCATGTTCTTGCTTGGGGTCTTTCATACAGTTGCAGTCAGACAGCAACCAGAGTCATCTGAAGTCTTAACTGAGCTGTATGTCCGAGATGATTCACTCAAATGTCTGGTGCTGATGGTGACTGTTGACTAGCACCTACAAAGGATCTCTTTGCTGGCCTTGAACTTCCTCACTTTATAGAAGCCTCAAGGAAGTCAGATTTCTCAGTTGGTGGCTCAGAGCTCCAAGAGGGCAATGCGGAAGCTACCAGTCTTCTTAAAGTTTAGTCCTGGAGCTGGCCTAACTTTACCTCTATCATATTCTGTTACTCAAGTAAGTGACGAATGTCAGCCCAGACTCAGGGGGAGGAAAATAGACTCACCTCTCAATGGGATGAGTAGCAAAAAATTTGTACCTACCTTCAATTTATTACACCTGTTCTCAAAAGACAACACCGTGTAGGAGACAAGCGTGATTTCTGGGTCCAGCAAACCAGCAGAAACACCTACCTTTAAATTTGTACCTACCTTTAATTTATTACACCTGTTCTCAAAAGACAACACCGTGTAGGAGACAAGTGTGATTTCTGGGTCCACACAAACCAGCAGAAACACCTTTAGAGATAATTGCAAGTGTGGAGTTAAAAAGAGAGTAAGAGTATGATCTTTGTCCTGAGCGGACTTAACACCTAGTTAACCTGAAAGGAAAATAAGTGCTAGTTAAAAAATAAATCTTACTTTACTTTTGCATTCTAGAGGAGGAACAAACATTAGTAATGACACCAGATACTCAGAGACCACCGGATTTTTGTTGTGAAGCTTGATAGGACTTATGGGATGAGAAAGATAAGACCTTCTTGGACAAGACCCAATTAGAAGGTTTCCCAGAACGGCTAGGTTTCTCTACGTTAAGAAGTTAACATTAAGTCTGGATTTTGTAGTAGTGGCCAGGAAGCATAGAACTTTAAAAAGAAGAAAGCAATGGAGAAAAGTGACTCAGGAAAGAAGAAACTTCGCTGAGCATGATGGAAGGGTCTAGGGTCTTGAGGGCCTGAGGAGGTGCACTCCAAATTTGTTTGGGATGATATAATTATTTCTTAGCAAATAAGCAACTTTTAAGTCACCCTCAATACAGAATTCAATACATACAGTTTATAAAAATCAAACCCATAGTATTATTACTTTTGCATAAAAAAATCTGTACATGTTTGGTATTTTAAGCATTTGTAATTTGTTTAAGAGAATTTGGCTTCTTAGAGTAAATGCCAGATTTATGATTCAAATTTTACGTGTGGAATTGCATTATTGGTTTAGACTTAGAATTTTATGTTTAATTTATGACATTTGCATGATTTCCTTAACACTTTAGAAGAGTTTATGAAGTCAGAAAATATATTTAAAGGAAAAGTGAATATATTGAATTTATAAATACAGCTAAGAATATTTTAAGGCATTTAATTAAATCTGTAAATGGACCAAATATAATAGAAGGCCTTTAAAATTGTTTGCTGAAATGTGTTAGGCTTATAAGGTTTGTGGGGTAAATTCAAAAGGTAAAGAAGTTTTGATTTTGTAATCATAATGAACTGAATATTAATTTTTACTTTATTTTATTTTTTAAGATTTTATTTATTTACTTGAGAGAGAGAGAGTGCATGGAGGGAGAGGGAGAAGCAGACTACCACCTGAGCAAGGAACCCAATGCAGGGCTCAATTCCAGGACCCCAGAATCACTACCTGAGCAGAAGGCAGACTCAACCCACTGAGCCACCCAGGTGCCCCTATATTAATTTTCATACCAAAGCAAACCGTTGAATAGTATTGTCTGTGCACAAAAGTTACCCTGAAGTGCATAAAAAAAGCTCACATTTAACAGTATTCATCCTTTGAGTTGATAATTCTAGCATATAGGATATCCACCTATCAATAGGCTGCTTTTCAGACATTTTGAAATTGTGAAGATATCTGAGTAGGTTCGGTCAAAAGGGCCTCATTGGCTTTTAGCCATCATCTGATTCTTCTCTCCTGGTCTTTTGGTTCTGTGATAATTCCCTGGATGATGACGTCTTTCCCAAGTAACGAGTAACCATGACGAATATTGTCAACTTTTGTAAATTAGACTTTCTAACACTCATTGGTAAAACATTACATCTCTTGTTTTCTCTCTTCTCAGAAGCAGCTGAACAGACCAAGTTTAAAGTTTATCTGAATGAGGAACAAAGACTGGAAAGCTTTAGGCTGAAGGGATGTGTCCAAAACCTGGGGAACTGGTGAAGAAGGGGGATTACAGTCAAAGTCTGTATGTAACCTTAACTACAGTGTTAACTAAGAAAATCATTATAGCAACACAGGTTGGCATGTTTATAGCTACTTTTCTTTAACAAAAGATTAGAAAATAAAGGAGAAAGGGAAGTGGATGAGACATTCCTGTGATCACACAGCCTAAAACAGTAGACTTCAAAGCTTCCAAAGCAACCATTCTTGTAATCCAGTGCTTAAATCCCACTAAGTACCAACTGGCAAGGTAGATCGGAACGGCTTAAATATTTATTAGGATTCCCGGTAGGAAATTTTCAATAGAGGCAATGACCATTGACATACATGGAAGCAAAAATTTTATTTTCCCCATTATTTTTAGTTAAAAAATCTTTATTTTGAAGACTGAACAAGAAATTTTAAGAATACTGATCATTTGTCAGTTTCATGAATTTTGCAAATTTCATCCATCCATTTATTTATTTATTTTTTCATTTGGCAAATATCTATGGGCCCCACTGTGTGCAGTGTTCTACCTGGAGTTTCAGGGACAGAATGAGATTAGTGGCATTAGAAGCCATTAGAAGTGGCTAAGTGGCTGGTATTCAGTTGGCCTGTTCCTTCCCCAGCTCCTCTCAGGTACAACCTTGGTCTAAACTGCTTCTTTAGCCCTTCTTAATGAGGATAGGGAAGATTTAGGAGCTTGCTGCTGTTGACTTGGTGAGATGTAAGCCTGCATGTATAGAAGTCTTCTGCTCTTGTTGTGTGGACCAAGCTGTATAATCAGCATGGGTTTCTCTTCCTGATGGAGTCTGTGTCTACACTGAGCCCCTACCTGGGGTCTGTTGCTCTGCTTAGCTCTTTCCAGCATCTTTCCCATAGGTCCTATCTCACTTACTTTAGCCCCAGAAGATGGGTGGGAAGGGATCAAAGAGAGAAGGAAGAAGAGGGCAGGAATTGTGGAATTATGATGCTCTTCCAGCCCAACTTCAGACTGGCCCATTGCCTGATGGTTATGTTGCTTCAGCCCATGCCCATCTAGTATCTGCCTGTATCATTGTTTGTCAGTTTCTCTGGTGGTCCTATCCTATCCTATCCTATCCTATGGAACTGCCATTTCCATCCTTACATCTCTTTTTCCAGTGTCACCTAAGTCTGGTTCCTTCTTTCAGTAGTGTTCTTGAGAATTTTACCTGTCTGGGATATTATCTTGATAGACTTGGTAAACTAGTCGTGACCAAAACATTGAAATAATAACACTGTAATTTACACAGTTCCATTTAAAGAAGTCCTACTTGTTAGGGGCACCTGGTGGCGCAGTCAGTTAAGCATCTGACTCTTGGTTTCAACTCAGGTCATGATCTCAGGGTCGTGAGATTAAGCCCTGCATTAGGCTCCCTACTCAGCTCAGTCTGCTTGAGACTCTCTCCCTCTCCCTCTTCCCCTGCCCCCCAAATAAATAAATAAAATCTTAAAAGAAAAGAAAGTAGTCCTGCTTGTTAGATCACATGGATGATTCCTACCTCTTTCTATGAAATTCACATTTTTGTAAAGATCAAACATAATGGGGAGAATTTGCAGCAACTGAATTTACCCAATACAATTTCATTGATATTTATAAATACATAAAAACTATATTAGCTATGTCATCACTTGTGTCCTACAAGCTAATGTTGCCAGTATAGAAACTAATACTTGAGAGAAGTGAGCAGTTTTTGGAAGCTTCACCACTTCAATAAAAATTCGTTATTCTAAGAGGCATTTTACAGAAAGTGAAATATAAAAAGCCAAGATGCATATGAAAAAGTAGTCAAACATATTAGTAATCAAAGAAAAGTAAATCATAACAATGAAATACCACTTTCAAGCTATCAGATTGGCAAAGATATGAAATAATGGTTAATAACAAGGGTGTCTAATGTAAACTAGTAAAATACAGGCTTGGCACATTTCTGAAGAGCAATTTGGCAACATATTTTCTTAAAAATATGCATACCCCTGACACAACAATTCTACTTCTAGGACTATATTCTAAGAAATAATCAAGTATGTATAAAAAGGATGTTCATTACATCCTTTAACATCCTATGACATTGTTTATAATATGAAAAATATAAGCAACAAATGTTCAAAAATAAGAGCTTGATGAAGTAAATGACAACGCAGTTCTCAGAAAGCTATTGTAGAGCAGTTAATGATACGGATAGATGATGTGATATATTTTAAGTAAAAGAAAAATGTTTCAAAATATTATGTACCATATCATCCCATTTTAATTCTATGTGCATGATATATGAATGGGCTAAACACCAGAGGGATATGTGCCAAAATATTAATAATGGCTATCACTGAACGGTTTAATTATAGGCTATCTAATCCTTCCCTTTAGTTATTTTTATGCTCTAAATCTCCCTATTCCCTTCATAAATAAAGAAAGATTAAAAATCATTATAAATAGAGAAAAAAGTAATTATCCTAAGGATTACCTGTGTGATTTAAGGCAGCAGGTCTGAACCACTTTGCTCTCAGGACCCCTTGATACACTCCTAAAACTTATTAAGGAATCCAAAGAGCTTTTATTTATGTGGGTTCTACATATTTATGTTTATTGTAGTAGAAATTAAAACAGAGAAATTTGGAAAATATGTGTGAATTAATTAACTTAATAATAAATTCCTGGCATATTAACGTATTTTTATGAAAAAAGTACTATATTTTTCTAAAGCAAAGACATTTAGTGAGAAGATTTGCACTGTTCCACATATTTTCAAATCTCTTTAATATCTGACTTCACAGAAGATGGCTAGGTTTTCACATGCTTCTCCATTTAATCTACTGGGGTATTACATGCTGGGTAGCCTCTGGGAAACTCCACTGTCCATTCATGTGAGGACGAGAGTAAAAAGGCAAATAAAATCAGGCATTGATTGCTGCAATGAAAATAATATTTGTGTGAAAACTGTTTGGACCTTGTAGACCCCTAAGAGGTATGAATACAATTGTATGAATACTATTTTGTTTAATCCTGACCACAACCGTAAGAGCTAATTACCGTCATAACTTTCATGTTACAGGTGAGGAAACTGAGGCAAGAGGAAGTCAAGCGACTTGATTATCGCCTCCAGGGCATTTGTCTCCAGGGCTGGTCCTCTTGACCATTACCTACTGGGAGTGCCTATTATCACCTCACACCGTCCTGAAGAAAGATGGCCACATGCTGGAGAACTCTGTAATGGCACCTCACGACTGGGCTCTATAGTATCTGGAAGATGTGCTTATTTATCAGAAAAAGCCCAATCTTCATGGCACGGAATACAAAAAGGTGAAATTCAAGGATATCGGAAAACATCCTTCCAGAGTTTAGTGCATCGTCACCTTTCAGATCGTAGGGTCAGCCTCAGATGGGAGCACAGAGATCTCTCTTCCCTTGGCCTCCTTGCTGTCTGCCTTCCCCCATGTCTCTCCTGGCTGTGGGGATCCTGCCCCTGTTCTTTGTATCAGGCCAACCTGGTAGAGCTGTGCACCCTCTGCTCTTCATTCTGGAGAGCAGAAGTGAGCTGTTCGGTTTTGCAGAGCGGAACAAGCACCAGAGAAGCAAACCTCCCTCTTGCTAACGTTGAGCCACTTTCCCAGCCTAACTTCAGTGCATTGGTATGCTACCTAAAAGCACAAGCCCAAGGAATTCTGAAAGCCAAATTTACTTGAAAGTTAACTAAGTTCAAAAGATAACTTATTTTAATATCTGAAATGATTTCTTTTCATGTGATAGTTTATCTGTCATCTGTACTTCCAAATGACTACTTTTAGGCCATTTTTAAAAATATGCAGTGATTGCTCATTTTTATGACTGTGAATATATGGAGGAGTTGGAGATACATCTGCAAAACCTTTTGTGGGTATAGAAGAAAACATGTGGTCTAGACTTCTAATTTTTTTTTAAGATTTTATTTTTAAGAAATCTCTACACCCAACGTGGGGCTTGAACTTACAACCCCAGGATCAAGAGTCATACGCTCTACCGACTGAGCCAGCCAGGTGCCGCCCTTAGATGTCTACTTCTCCTCCATCTCTGGTTTCAGTCACCTTGAAATAGCCTTCTCTATTAGTCCAAATTATTCTATTAGTGATTGCCTTCTTTGCTGTCCTCTAAAGCCTGGAGACTTGGCTGCCATGTACTTCTCTTAGTTTTTTTTTCTTAGGATATTGGCTGCTGGACTTTAGGAAACATGCTTCTGATCTTTTCTCTCCTTCTCTTCCACACACACATGTTTCAGAAGGGCAAGGGAAGTGTTGCATTCATTTCTATAACATTTGTGCCTAGTGGTGCCTGGCATGTAGTGATAGATTGAATAAAAACATGTTGAATTGACCCTGATAGAAATAATTCTTAAAATTCCTTTCTTGTTTTCTTTCTTTTCTTCCTTCCTTATTTCATCATACAATAAACACTTACTAAATTCTTCTTACAAGCCAGACACCATGCCAAGCAAGTACCGAGTGATATATTTTATCCTGCCTGACTTCGAGAAGCTCACAGTGAGCAAAACTGCAGTTGAAAAGGTAGATAGTGTTCTTACCTTTTGGGTTTTCAAAGTAATTTGTGGAGATTAGATCAAGATAGCATCCTAAGCCAAAATGCCACAAAATGACCGAAACAATACTGTTGAGTGAGAAATCAGTAACTGTACTGAGAATCAAGAAAGAGGGCTAAGAGCAGACTAGAAATCTTTGAGAAATTCCTAAGTGTTAAAACCAACTAACCAACCAACAGACAAAAGAATAATTACATAGGATCGGATCATGGGAGAAATAACCTTCAGAAAGTGTGGCCCAAAACATGCACAAAAGAGTGCTTATACCCAGGTGGGAGTAATTCTTGGGACGGCTGAGCTCAGGGTTAGTGGTTACAAGAAGGAAGTGTCCCTAGGCACACAGTGCGGTGGGTAAGCCTCGGCTCCCGCTCCCGGGGTTGCTGCTGGCAGGCCCTCCCCTTTCCTCTCCCACCTGTGCTGATCACAGGCAGCCGCTCAGCTGGCCCACAGGCTAAAGTGAGAAGGCTCTGGAGCCAGAAAGGCAGTGTATTGCCCCAGGCAGGTGCTCCTCAACCCCTAACAGCGCTGGGAGGCCTCCACGCTCAAAAAACAAGCTACCAGTGGGCTCTCGGCTGTACATCCTATCTTTCTCCCACGATCACCGAGGATGGCTTAGAGAAAACGCAGCAGGCAGGTGTACAGGGATTTTCAAAGATCATCCCACTTTCCTGGACTAATAGGACAAACAGAAGAAGAATTTAAAAATAAGTACAATTAATATCTGTGAATTCTAAGAGATTATTATACCAATCAAAAATGAACAAGTAGAGATTTGGGAAATTAAATATTTGTCACAAAGACTAATATCCTCAATATATTATATTAAGAGTTCTTTTGTTTTAAAAGAACAAAAATACAATAGGAAAATTGGCAAGGATAGGGGGATATAAATGTGTCTTAAATATTCGACTATATGCTCTGCCTCACTTATGGCAAGAAAATTGCAAACTAGAAGTACAATTAGACAATATTTTCAACTATAAGATTAATAAGGTTCGAATGCTTTGCTAACACAATGATTTGGTGAAAGTGTGAAAAAATAAGCTCCCATATGGTGCTGGTGGGAGCAAAATCAGCAAAATCTATCTGAAGACCAGTTGGAACAGTTAGGCCAGGAATCAACTTATAAAATGCCCTTGGTCCAGGAAATGCACTCCTGGAATTCTAGATGTGCATGTGCTCAAATGAAATTTCACTTGTGTGTATACACAAAAATTAACTGCAGACCTTTTTGGATTGGCACAATATTGGAAACAATCAAAATATTTATCAGTGGGAAACTGGTTAAATAAATTATACTACATCCATACAAGGGAGACTCATGCCTTAAAAAGATTGCATAATTCTACATTTGGGAATTTTTTTTTTAAGATTTTATTTATTTATTCAACAGAGAGAGAGACAGCCAGCGAGAGAGGGAACACAAGCAGGGGGAGTGGGAGAGGAAGAAGCAGGCTCCCATGGGAAGAGCCTGACATGGGGCTCGATCCCAGAACTCCAGGATCACGCCCTGAGCCGAAGGCAGACGCTTAACGACTGAGCCACCCAGGTGCCCCTACATTTGGGAATTTATCCTACAAATGTTCTTTCACATAAGTGTTGTCCTTGTACAGAGATACTTGCAAAGTGAATGAAATAATTTATGAAAAATGCTTTTCATTAAAATATTTCTTATAATTGCAAAAGTGAGAAATAAACCAAATGTCTGTTAATAGCAGGTTGATTAAATAAAATATAGTACATTCAAATGGAGAAGTACTTTTCCATTGTCAAAATAAATGTAGAAACTCTATGGGTAAGATACTGAAAGTTCTCTTCAGATACACTGTTAAGTGAAAAGGCACGTGTATAGAATGCTATCTTTTGTGAATAAGGAGGAGGAAAATATATACATTTGTGTTGTACTGGTGCAGAAAAACTCTGGAACATTGCAAGAAAATAAAAATAGTGGCTTTCTGGTTTGGTGCTTGAAACTGGGCAATGGGGGAATAAGAGCTAGAGAGTTTTCACTGTATGTCTTAATTAAAAAAAAACCGAGCAATATAAATATATTGCTTCTTCAGTGAATGTATTATCTCTTCAAAAAATTTTAAAGAAAAGCACAAAAATCCAAAAAGAAAAAGAAATGGCTCCATATGTATTTACATTGAGATGTCCAAAACATATTAAGTAAAAACAAAAGCAAAATAAACAAAGCACAAAAGCAGAACAGTGTATGGAGTGTGATACTGTTGTTTAAAAAAAAAAAAAAAATAAGCCTGATTCCGAGGCTGCATATGCCCACACTATCTCTGCGAAGATATGAGTACCAGGAGGAAGAGCCAAAAGAGAACTGGAATGGTGGAATGGCTAGGGGACAGGGATGTCAGAAAGCCTTGTATTTGACTATTTCCCTCTTAGTACGTTTTGAATTTTTTTCTATGTGTGTGTATTACAAATAGAAGAATGAAGTAGTTTTCAAATGACATCACAATAAAAAAATCAACAGATGAGGTAAATAGCATCATTAATGTTGGCTTTCATTTGTCTTGCTTATTTAATCTGTGTTGGAAATGTAAGGATAAAAACTGAAAAAATTGAAATAGAATGCATAACCTTCAAACCATATAGGAATCTCAGTAAGATAAATCTTGCTACTCCCAAGTTAATACAATAATTTTGCTCTACCTTTAATCAATAAAACAAAAAGAGACCATGAAGAAAAAATACAATCCATAAGAAAGCAAACAGAAAATTTAAATTATGATGGCAAGAAGCTCAAGCGTGTAAGTAATCACAATAAATTTCTAGTAGTAGTAAATTTTTAGTAGTATTTCTACAACTAAAAGACTCTCAGCCTGGGTTGGAAAAAAACGCTAACTATATTTTAGTTATAAAAGATATCCAAAATAGGGAAGCCTGGGTGGCTCAGTTGGTTAAGCGTCTGCCTTCGGCTTAGGTCATGATGGCAGCATCCTGGGATGGAACCCTCCCTTGGGCTCCCTGCTCAGTGGGGAGCCCGCTTCTCCCTCCACCACCCCTTGTGCTCTCTCCCTCTCTGTCTCACTATTTCTCTCTCTCTCTCAAATAAGTAAATAAAACCAAAACAAATAAGAGGCATCCAAAATTAATTAGATAAATTAGATAAATTAATTAGATAAATTAAAATCAAGGACAAGACATACATGTGAGGTTAATGTTAACTAACCATAAGAGACTCTTAATCATAGAAAACAAACTGAGGGTTGCTGGAGGAGAGGGGGGTGGAGGGATGGGGTAACTGGGTGATGGGCATGAAGGAGGGCACATGATGTAATGAGCACTGGGAGTTAATATACAACTGATGAGTCACTGACCTCTACCTCTGAAACTTATAATACACTATATGTTAATTAACCGAATTTAAATAAATAAAAAAGAGATATCTAAATAATTTAGATAAATAAATTGGATAAATTAATTAGATAAAATCAAGGACAAGACGTATATACTAGGTTAATGCTAACTAAGATAAAATTTAAGTATTGTTAAAGCACCGTAAGACAAAATAGTCCCAGAAAAAAAGTGTGAAAAGGGACAAAGGCTATTTTATATTGAGAAAAAGAAAAATCCACAATAATATGTAACAGTCATGAACATTATGTATCTAACAACATTAAAACGTATAAATCAAGAACAGTTAAAAGTACAAAGGAAAAACGATCGGTCTGCAATCACAGCGGGAGACGGCTCCTTAGGAAAGAACAGAACAATTAGACAAAAACAAGAAAGGATACAGACTTTTAAATAACACTATTAGCATGTTTAATACTTAACTTTGTGTCCAAAAAACAATGAACACTGTCTTGTCAAACACATATAGTACAGAAAATTAACCATGTATTATTGGTCTATAAAGAAAATCTCAACTAATTGCAGAAAGCAGAAATCATATGGACCATATTCTCTGAGCACAAAGCAATAAAATGAGAAACTATTAAGAATAGGAAAAAGAAAAGCACCTATCCATTTAAAACATACAAACAATTCTTCAAAGTCAATTAAAAGAAAACAGCAAAAATTTGACGTTTCCCTGGGATTGCAGTGTTGACTTCATTGTACTGGTACATTGTGAAACCAAGGGGGGTTGGAAGCTTTTTGGAAACTGCTGTGGTTTCAAGGAGTATTGCTAAATGTAAGCCTTCCTTGTGGTTGTACATGCTGATTCCAGTAAGGTTAATTTGTGGGAAATATTAGAGAAGGACACTGAGAACTTTGTCCTATCTGGAGAAGTTGCAGCCAAATGCACGTTAAAATTAAATTGTTGAAATAATGATATGGTTTTTAAAAAAGTTTACAGAGATACACCTAGGTCTATATTTACATTTGGGGGAATAAAACATTACAACATTAAGCTTATTCATATATTTCCCCCGTCCCAAGGTTAGGGAGAAGCACATACCGATCTTAGGAAATCACTGGAATGAAAAAAAAATCTCCAGGTAGATAATGGCATCTTCCTATAATAGATGCCCGGCCAGTTACCTGGAATATTCTCCTGACTCTCTAGAACAGGGACTCCATGAATCAGTTCAACATTGCTTAATGAGAAAGGCCTAGATGAATGACAGACCTGGACATCTGAACACCACGTCCACCAGAGGCTAGCACATCTTTTGGAATTTAGATCTGGAGGGACCCTTACAGAAAAACTGTTCGACATTGTCACTGTCATCACCAATTTTATAGTGAGATAACCAGAATTGGGGTTTTCTCTTTCTCAGACAGGATTTCTTCTATACTTCTATTCCTGCTTAATGTGTCCTTCAATTTTTTTCATTCTGAATCATAACAGCTTAATGAGCCAAACATCCCTTAATTAAAATACTCTGAGAAGTTTTACTGATTAGTGGTATACACCTTTAAAAGTGAATCAGAAAATGAAATGTCGGGGCGCCTGGGTGGCACAGCGGTTAAGTGTCTGCCTTCGGCTCAGGGCATGATCCCGGCGTTACGGGATCGAGCCTCACATCAGGCTCCTTCGCTATGAGCCTGCTTCTTCCTCTCCCACTCCCCCTGCTTGTGTTCCCTCTCTCGCTGGCTGTCTCTATCTCTGTCAAATAAATAAATAAAATCTTTAAAAAAAAAAAAAAAGAAAATGAAATGTGCACCGTCTCTCAGACAATGTGTACTTTGTAAACCCTGGAAATCAGGAAGGTTGTATAATTGGCACCGTTCCCGAGTTCAACCAGTCAGAGCCAATTAAGGGGATTCACCAGTGTTAATTTTTCAAGCACTAAAGAACCTCGTGATGTGAAAATGCATATGGTAAGCTAGAGCAAAGAAAGCAGCTTTTTGCTCAGTCTGATACTGCCCCAGGCCCGGGACAAGACACTTGTGATCTCCCTTACTTATCTGATTACAAAGGATGATAAAAAGACAGGAACATCTTTTAACTGCAGGGGAAATTTCAACTCTTCAAGGAAGGAACTAATAACATATTAGTTGTGCATGGATACATACAAGGTTTTTTTGGTTTGGTTTTGTTTTTTGGTTGTCGTTGTTTTGTTTTATTTTTTGTTTCTTTCACTGTCTTCTCCCTGAGGCAATCCTGCCCCATCAGAGATGCACCTAGAAGAAGGTGGATTTTTTTTTTAGCAGAAGGTGAATTTTAGCTGTACATATGTTTTAGCTTGTGATATTAATTATAAAAAATTAGTTCATGAAGTAAGATCTACCTCTACTATTAATTTTAATGCACTCACTTTCCCTCTGAATCCTTCTAACCACATCCTCTGTAGGACAGCACAGCATATTAGAAAAGAATTATTGAACATTCTTCTTAATATTTAAAAAAAGTTCTTAGGGACTTAAAAAAATAAAACTAATGGGAAAGTGGAATTCAGCTAGGTTTTTTGGGTGTTGTTTTTTAACTTTTGAAAAAGAGATTGTACAAATTGCTCCACAATGAAAATTGCTAGACAATTATAGTTCCCGTTTTGTTTTTGTTTTTTTTTTAATATCACAAGTCAAATGGACTTGCAGGTACTTTTGAATATAATACAGGGACTTTTTTTTTTAACAATATCAAACTGCAAATACTTATCACCTTCTAGATACAATTAAAAACATTGTACCTTTAGTTTTTCTCTCTCCTATAAAGAAGCAGCCTTTTAGTTGTATAGTTCTATTTTATGTCTCTCTTTCAAATAGAATTGGCCTAAATCAATTTCTACAAAGGTAGGGCCAGGAGAAAAGGCGATATCTTTAAACAGGCAGCATTTTAAAGGGTTTGGCATTAAATTCTGGCTCATCCATCATGTATGTAATTTAGAGCACATTACTTACATCTAGTTGTTTGATATAAATTGAAAGAAATAATACTTAATTCATTATGTTGTTGTGGGGATTAAAGAAATCTACTGGACTGTTTCTTGAAATGTGAGATTACATTTTATTCACCTTTTTCTTTTGATTTTTATTAATCATGTCCCTTGGCCCACTCTTCCATGTGGTGTGACTAGATTCTCATGGGCTAAAATGTTAATTTTAATGTATTTACTTTTCCTTTGAAAACTTCCAATCATATTCTCTGTGATTTAATCACTGACGATTTTCCTCTTGGACATAATGGAGATCATATAAATATATGGCTTAATATTAAGTTAGTGACTCTTGCTAGTGACGATGTTCTAAACCTGCAACTGCTTTTTGCAATTACTTCTTTGATGTCGCCTTCTACCACTCTGCTCTCTGCTCACTCTGCTCCAGCCAGACAGACCTCCTTCATGTGCCTCTGGGCTTTTGCACCTGCTGACTCAAACACTGTTTCCTAGATCCCATGCGTCTCGCTCCTTCAATACCTCCTCTTTTCAGCTCAGGTCTCAGCAAGATCCACCCTATATAAAGTAGCATCCTCAGTCCTTATCACCCACGCCCCCTTGCAAACCCTATCCTATTTACCTTATTCACTTTTTTCCATGGTGTTATAACCATGGAAAAATCCATTTCATTCATTCATTCATTCATTCATTCATTCATTGCTTATTGTCTGTCTTCCTTCATTAGAATAACGCTTTGTTGGGCCAGCGGTTTTGTTTTGTTCTTGCAGTTGATTCTCGATAAATATTTGCTGAATGATTAAACGATTGAACAAATGAATTAGTGCACATAGAGAGGATTCAGAAACCCTTCCTCCTCTACTCCAGACCGAGATAAGGCTCATTACCATAATTCCAGGCCGGAATGTAAATATCTTCATTGAAATGTTCAGCATCTCTTCCTATTATTTGTTTCAACATCTGTCTTTTCCATTGTATTACAAAGTCTTTGGGAGTTGGTGATCCTATTGGATTTCTGTCTGTGTCTTTTCCTTTCATTCTCCACTCATTCTTAGTGCAGGCTAGCACATAGGAGCCTCTTCCACTTTAGTGAAACGGGACAAACTGACACAACCCAGCATAGCTTTTGTAGTTGTCTAGCCTAACCAAGGAATGTCACAAGGACTGTGATGCTAAATTTGATATGGTTATACTATATATACTATACATTTTTTCAAGGATTAAATAGAAATCAGTCGAGGGTGTTTCTGTTCTTGCTCATAGAGATATCTCAATAAGGCTCCATTTCCCAAAGCCCGCTGCTCAGCCCCAGGCACTGTAAAGATAGAGCTTCCAAGACTCCTGCAGAAGAAAAGCTTCTGAATGTCAGCACTAAAAAGTTGGTGGGATCTGTGTTTAGCTTTCTTTAAAAAGCAATTCTGAGAGGAAAAAAAATTTTTGATTAGCCATTATGAGCCACCCTTTCTCAAGTGAGATTCTGTGAAGAAGTGTTTAAATGTTAGCTTCATTTTTGTAAACGCATGCACACTAGCTCTTTCATAGAACCAGAATGATTTTCCTGGATCAAAGATTTGCTTGAAAATCACTCTTTCATTAATGGTGAAGTGTCTATTTCGTTACAGTGAAATTCTAAGAACTCACTGTAAAATTAATAGATACATTTAAAAAAATCTAATGCATTGTGCTTCCTATATAAAGATGATGCTTTGGACCTGGCATCAATGTCTTTGGCACTTTGAGCTATTTTCTCAACAATGCGATTAGAGCCACATGTGAAAGATGAGTGCCTGGGGCTGGGGTGTGGGCTCTGGTCTTCCTGAAGAGTAGATAGGTTTGAATTTAATTGCTGGAGGCAGGACGGCGAGACAGGACAACTGCTCCTTGTCAGCGTGGAATGGATTAGAAATCAACTTGTCTGTGTTTTCCTTCCAACTCTTGCCACTTTATAGTTATACTTGACATTTATTCTTTCTGGATCTCATCTCTACAGGAAACGTATTTTTAAAAGCCCAGGATCCAGAACCTTTCAACCGTCTTCATGTTTTGGGATTTAATCTCCAACTTCCAATATGCCTTACCTAGAAGATTAAATGATGGTTTTATAATGGTGAAAAGCATTACCTTAAGAGTGTGCATAGGGGGTCCCATAATTTTATAGGTCAGTTTACTGAAAGTTCCAATGTGCTTGACTTGTTTGCCTTTACTCTAAAGAAAGGCTGGATAATAACTGGCTGGATCAAGCAGCAAAGAGCGACTGTAACAGGATCCTCTCCCTGTTGACAGAAGGTCAACGTGGCTGTTCTGGCTGTCCTGACTGACATCTCTGTTCTGAGGAATAATTAAGTATCTTTATACCTTCGCTTGTTTCATGAACATCCATTAGTGACTGAGGCAGCAGAGCTGGAGGCCACACCTGAAGGATGGGACATGCTTCCAGGGACATTATCTGGTGTATCGACAATTTTGCCATCTGTTCCTCATCATTTGCAACAATTCTTTTGTGTGTGTGTGTGTGTGTGTGTGTGTGTGTGTGTGTGTTTTAAAGGGGGAGTAAGAAGTCAAGGACCACATTATTTCTTCAGAATGTTGAATTTTGATTTTCTTTTAGCAAGTCAAGGGAACTTAAACTTGAGCCTGGAGGCCATCTTAGATTGCCTCTATACAAAGTCTTTGAGTGAATTCAGTTTTTCAGAACAGCAAAATGCAATTTGGGGTCTACTTCATGCCTTCAATCAATTGGCTCAATTTATCTCCCTGCCCCAGCACACCAGTATCCATACAGTTACTTTGGTAAACTTACCCTTATAGTAGTGCATAGTGAAACTAATACCGTGATATCTCATCAGTAAATCTCTAAGGTGGAGATAAGGAACTTTAATGATTCGCTAAACATGTCAGGTACCAGATGAATCCAGGAATGTGATACCTGACTGCACTCAGTCACCCGGGGCAGACACCTGGTGATCATCCTTGACACCTTCCTCTCCTTTACTCTCCATGACCAAATAATCCCCAAGTCCTGTTGACTTGGACTCACTCACTGCCATCATCTGGGTCTTAACCCCTAATCTCCTAGTCTCTGTGCACTCGCTATTAATCTTCCAAACCAAATTAAAAATTAAACTTCTGAAGTGCAAAACTGTTTCTGTCACTGTGCAATTTCAAATCACTGAGTAAATTGTTATTGCTATCAGAGAATATGCCTGGCACCTAATAGGCACTCAACACATACTCAGTAAATGAAGGAAAGAATGAATCCAGTAAGCCAGGATCCTTGGCATGGGCAGTAAAACCACCACTTCTATGCTATGCGTTCCCCCGACGGTGGGTAAGGGAGTGTTTAAGTAGTTCACCAACAAATCTATTTACTTCAGTGGTTATAGATTTATTTTTTATGAGTCAAATGTTACTAATTTTCCACATATACATATGATGTAAAATGTACTTTTGGCATAAATATCTTAGGTCGTAAGAGTGAATTCATTTAAAGAAGGAATATCAGCAATGGGCTGTGTAAGCGAAACAGGGCTAAGACCAACATTAAGAAGGTAGAACAACCATCATCATTGTAATAACTTGCTTACATATTCATTTCTCCTGTTGGACCATGCGTTCCTCTAGAGCAGTGATAGTCCTTTCATGGTGCTGGCCACATAGGAAAAATAAACTATTTTTTGAGCGAACAAAATTAGGCAAATTCAGCTTGAGTACTGCCTGGACAAGGGCCTGGGTTAATGAATGGTAATTGCCAGGATGATGATTAGACAGAAGGACAATGTCAATAAAGATAGGATCTCTACTCTTCTACCGTTGTAATGTTTCAGTGACTCCTTAGGCATGAGTTTTGGAAACTGGTTCAAAACATATTTTCTGGGCAGCGTCTATATAATACCCAAAGGTTTAAGTACAAAGTGAAAAATTCAGTCAATTGTTTGGATGGTTAGCTTTCACAGAACAAAACATTCAAATCATAGAAACCATTTAGAAGACTGAATCTTTAGCTTCCATCATAGCCTTCCTCTTCTGTTCTCTAAAAAGTTGTTCTCTGAAGTAATAGCTTAAATTCTACAGACTAGGTTAAAAATGAAAGCACAAAGATGCAGACCAGATGCTTTTCAATGTGCTTTTTTATTCATGCCTCTATGGCTCTGGGTTTCACTTGCTTTCATTGGTATTTTTTTCCCTTTTTAAAATTCATTTACACTTGTAGAGTATAAGAGTTTAGGGGATCCCGATGATGATCTGACCTCATTTGGGCAATAAAACAGGAGCTGAGAGAGGTTAACACGCCTGTGTCCTAAGGCCAAATTAAGCAGAGCTGAGACTAGAAGCCAGATCTCCTGTCACCTAGGCTGTGCTTCCCTCTGGAGAATGCTGCCACCCTTTCCGTGAGCACCCTTCCTCCCCATCCCTGTAACACCCCTGTCTGCACTGACCTCCTTCTTTAAGTGGCCAGTCTTTAATTTCTTTGCCTAATTAAATGAGTTGAGCTAAGGTAGGGATGTATAGAGCCTTGAACATTTTTTTTCATTAATCGTCCAATGACGACATGTATTTTCCTAGTGCAGAATTTGGGGAAAAGTAGGTCTTTCTGGCACTGTTACTCATAGGGATTGAATCAGTGAATGAATAAAATACGAAACAGACCTTTGCAGTTAAAAGGGGGTCTTACTAGGCACCTCCATCAGTTTGTGGAAGGTGCTAGGGTGAAGTCTGATAGAGTTCTTGTTGCATAGACTATAAGAATCACATTTTTAAAAAAGAGCCTCAAGAGCTTTGGTAATACAATTCATTTTTGGATCTGGTAAAAAAAAAAACAACTGCCTTCAGAAATATTTCATGGTTTAGGTTAAAACATTTGTTTCCATAAAAGAATTCTAGATGACATACTTCAAATTGGATATCACTGAAGTGAGCACAAGTTCCCCAAAGTGTTAAGTGGACAGCAGGTTCCGTATCTAGAACTCTTCTTGACTGGGTAACTTGGATTCTCAGGTAAACTGGATGTTTTACTGGGGGCCTGTTAAGCAGCTGCCCCCAGCTTTCTGGGTTTACTCTGCTTTTCCATCTGCTTTACCTGTTCTCTATTTCTGAATAATTTATTTTGCCATCTGCATAAACAGAACACCTGGCTGAAGGCTAACTCTTACCCCTAAATAATTGAAAGGAAAGAACCTCTTTGGTCTTTACTGGAATAACGTAATGACTTTTAAGAACAAAGCCCTTAAATAAATAACTCTGGGGACATTTCTAGTGTTTTAACTATTACACTAACTGTTTAAAAGTTATTCTGTTTTTTAATTACATTGCCTTCTCATTTTTGCTTTTGCTTTAATTTTGTCCCTTAAGATACCAGTTCTAACAGGTGCTTTGGCTTTTAAGTTTCTTGCTGGTGTGTTCTGCATGTCTTCATGTAGGAGAGCCATTATTGTTTGCAGACGATTATGACTTTTTTGGACCCTACCTAAAAAGTTGCTCAACTCTTGACCGCCTGGGAGAAATAGCAATGACTTCATGTGCCTTTTCCCAGCAGTTTATTTCAGTAACTGCTTAGACCTCTGCTAGCAAATACGCATGGCTTCCTATAAGAAACATTTAATCCGGGATGCCTTCTCCTTTTGCTGAGGTTCTCTTGGTGATGCAATTATTTTTAATGTTTCTTTCACTATGAAAGGAATCTCAGTTGTGGTACAGATTTGTGAGTCATAGGCAAGCCCTCAAGTTGAACTCCTACAGACTGATTTATTAATAAGTAATCTTAAGTCACTTAAATTTCAGTAATGACAAGAATAAAAGTATCTCATATCAAATCTCTACTTAGCTGCTTACTGGCTGTGTGACCTTGGGTGATTTACTTCATTGTTCGGGGCCTCGGTTTCCTCACCCATAAAATGGGGACAATAATACTTATCCTATAGGCTCTAGTGTATAGTGCAACGCGTATGGCATCCAGGTGTTGAGTAAGTGATACCTTTATTTAGGATTTATTCGAGTTGAATACAAATTTAAAAATGGGTTATTCTGGATATCTTAGATAAGTAGGATTTAACAGGTTTTTTTTTAATTGATAATTTTGAAAAAGTCTGAAATGGTTTATATCATACCTTTTATTTGTATTCAAAATATGCTGATCATAATTTTTATTGAGATATATGACCATCAATGGGTACAACAACGATGCTGTGTGCTTTATACTACCCTTGTAGAATGTTCGGCAGTGTCCACAGTCTAATTAAGGCACAATTCCTGGTTTTTCCTGCTTTTGCCTGTCCTGGATAGTTTCCCTTTTTGAGGTCTTACATCTGTTTTTTTTGTGTGTTTTTTTTTTTTAATTTTATGTCTTCTTCATGGCTAACAGCTGTCATTTCTTGCTATACTGTATTGATTTGCCTGGAGCAGTTTCTCTCTCTCATTTTAATATTCTGCTTATAATCTGTTGCATGTTTAGAGCACAGAGTTCTAAGGGTTGATTTTCCTGTGTATATGTTTTAATGCAAGAATTTTGGGACATTTTGCTATTCATTGGTCAGTGGCTCACAGTTTGTGCCAGAGAGCTGGCTTCTGAATACTTGAATTATATTGGCTTGCAAATCTATTCCACAGAAGCTCTACATCGTTTATTATATAAATATTTTGTTATTATATCAATAAGGAAAGAGATACAACAAATTCTCATTTATCTAAAATTTAAACAGTTTTATAATTCAAACAACTAGAATAAGGCTAACAAAATCACAAGTCAAGAAAGCAAGTTTCAGTTATACTTGATACAGTTTCTTTTTGTATCTAAATTTATGGTATTCAAATTATTTGAAAAATATTCATTTTCATTATGGAATTTCTACTATGAGCCAGACAATGTGTGGTGTGATGGAAATACCAAAGGGATAAAAGATGTTTTGTATCTGTAATGATGTCAGCCTGATGATGGCAGCACTGGGGGAAGGGAGGAAGGAGAGAGACATAAATAAGTAAATAGAATGAAGTGTAGTATGACTTCTGATACACGTATGTTCAGAATATGATTGGAGGCACAAAGGCAGGAATGGTCCATTCTATACTATAGGACTCAAGGAAGGCAGAGCACAGCTGTGGGGATAGGATCCTCGAGGAAATGAGATGTGCCTTGAACCATGAGTTTCTGTTCTTGAGTCAGATCAGTCTGTACATGGTATTCAGAGATTGATGTGGTAAATTTGAAGGCTGAAGTGGTAGCTTGAACCACTGTTCGGGTAGCAAAGGGAACTACAAACGATTGGCATGGCTGGAAGGCAGGCTGTGTGTGTTGGGGATGGAGGAGTAGAGAGAGCAGACCATGAGGGTGGATGATATCTGCATTTTCGAAAGAGGCCTCTCATGTAGTGTGTGGATGGGATGAAGGAAAGTAAGAGTGAGAGTCAAATGACAGGGGCACCTGGGTGGCTCAGTCGGTGAAGCATCCAACTCTGATCTCAGCTCAGGTCTTGATCTCAGGGTCATGAGTTCAAGCCTCACATTGAGCTCCACACTAAGTGTGGAGTCTACTTAAAAGAAAAAAAAAAAAAAGAAAGAAAGAAAAGAAAGCCAAATGATAGATAATGGGGCTATGGTACTGGTCCAAGAAAGGAGTCATGATCTTGAGCTTGGGTTCTAACCAATAGCAAGACTCATGTGGTTAGTATCAGAAGCTTATCATATAGTGCTAAAAAAAAAAAAAAGTGTGAAATAGGCAAGGGAAGAGAGGACGGAGAGATCACAGAAGAATTTCAGGTGATTTCTTGTTCCAATAGTTCAGTTCCAAGTCCTCATGGCAGAAGGGGAGTTTGCAGTATGTTTTGCCACTCCTTGCTGCTCTGGCCCTGTGTCTACTTCCGACTCAGCAACTAACTACTCCCAGATGGTTTTTCTTCTCAGTTCTCTCAACCCAAACTTTTCTTTTCTCAGTCAAGGTGAATCATTCCTTTCTTTGTGTTTCTATAGTATTCTAACAAAATTTTCCGCATGGCAGTGTAATTCATTTGCACCACGTCTGACTAGATAATGTGACTTAAAGTGCTGAGAACATACTTTTATTTATCTTGTATCCCAGTGCTGAAGATTGGGCCCGATTATATATATGCTTGTGTATATTATGTATTATGTTTGTAACATATATTATTGACTCTATAAATATATATTTATAAATATACCCATTAGATATATTAATACCCAACATATGCGCGACTAGGTCTATTGGTCTGTTTGGCATATATATTTCCAGTCCTGTATTTCAGCACCTACTGGTGCAATAGAGGCTGTATTAGTTACCTGTTATTGAGTAACAAACCCCCAAAACTTCATTACTTAACACAACAGCCCTTTGTTTTTTCTCACTGTTCTGTGAGTTGACTAGACTGCTCTCCTGATTTCAGCCGGTCTCATTCTTGTGACTGCATTCAGCCCGGAGCTCAGTTGGGATTGATGGTCTAAGAGGATCTCACTTGAACATCTGGAGTGTCATTTGGGACAGCAAGAATGACTGTGATGGCTGGCTTCTTTCTCCAGCTGATCTTTCATTCAGGGTATCTTCACAATGTGGTGGTCACAGGGCTCCAAGACAAGAACAGGACTTGCAAGGTCTCCTGAGGCCAAGGCCTAGAAGCCTGCACAGACACTTCTGTTGCATTCTGTTGGTCAAAGCCAGTCACTTGGTGAGCCCAGACGGAAAGATAGGGAAAGAGACCCCACCTCCTGGTGGTGCGAGTGAAATCACACTGCAAATAGGCCTGCAGATGGACCATCTTTGCAAGAAAAAAAGGGAGGGGGAATTTCCAAGAGACTGATTCTAGTTATCCTCACCCTTTATTGAAAAATATTGGAGGTCAGATCAGAAGAACTTTTGTTAACTAGCACTATTAATCTTTTAGAAAGAGTTACTTCTTGAAACACCATCATTGCTTAATGTGTATTAACTAAGGAAAAATCAAGAAAAGATGACCTCATGCTGAAGTCTGAGCATAGAGTTGACAGTAGTAATAACGAAGAAGAAAGAGAAAAATTTTAAATGAGTCAAAGGGGGAGGGGTGCCTGGGTGGCATCTGAATCTTGATTTCTGCTCAGGTCATGATCTCAGGGTCCCGGGATCAAGCCCCGCATTGGGCTTCATGCTTGGTGGGGAGCCTGCTTGGGATTCTCTCTCTCTCCTTCTGTACCTCCCCTCCCTCTGAAATAAATAAATCTTAAAAGAAAAACAAAAAAAATCAAATGAGTCAAAGGAGGAAAGGAAAACACGAAAAGGCAAGGGTACATGTTGAAAACAATCAAGGATGTGCTGGTGAGCTGTATAAAAGAAGACTCCATACAGAATACAGGCTAATACTGACCCTGCAACCTAGCACGGTGGCAGGTGTGAACCTACAGCATCTATATCTATGTGCATGCAGATATGTATGCATACGCACATATGCAGTACTGATACAGGTAGATGGACATACGTGCAAAAACACTATGACATAGGAATAATTTTAGAAGATATTCATACTGAAAGTCACCAGAAAAGTAATATCAGAAAGAGAAAAAAAAAATGTAAAAGGCTCATCAAAGGATAAAAATGAAAAAGGTTAAGAATCCAAGTAAAGTCATCGGGATGCACGAGTCAAGGCAGAAAGTAGAATTCGTGATTGAATCCTAACACAGGCAATCTGAAGTGTTAAAAAGAATAAGGGAAACGCTAGAGTAAAAAGGTGGGTCTTTTCGACTGGTCTGGTTATTAAGTATTAAATAAGTCCTCTAAGGAAAACTGCATGATTGAACAGGTGCCCAGCACACACTGCCGCGTGTCTCACTGGCTCATTGAGTCGTAAGACGAAAAGCGTCTCATGCGGTCGGCGCTTTCTACGTATCTGTGTTTTTTACACGCATTCCTGCTAAATACTTGTCACTCGTTCTGATTAGTAACACTATTTTTAGTTTGGGAGGACGGAAAGGGAGGAGTTTCTCCTGAGGGAAGGGACCAATATCTCCTCTCGATCCCTCGTCAAGCCTCTGCTTCTCGACTGTGGACCATCGTTGAGGAGCGTCCGCTGAAGATGCCCTTTGTAATGGCTGACTTCCCTTCGGTGGTGGGTCCTCCCGCACCTATTCCCCGGTGAGGCAGGGAAGTCTGCCCGGGAATGCAAGATGGCTTGAGGGAGACTGGAGAAGCGCACTTCTTAATTCTCTCTCTCTTTTTTAAAGATTTTATTTATTTGAGAGAGAGAGAGAGAGAGTGAGCACGAGTAGGGGGAGGGGCAGAGGGAGAAGCAGACTCCTCGGTGAGCAGGGAGCCCAATGTGGGGCTCGATTCCTGGACTCCAGGATCATGACCCCAGCCAAAGGCAGACACTTAACCAACTGAGCTACCCAGGCGCCCCACCTTCTTGGTTTTCTTATTTCAGCTGTCTTTAGTACAGCCAGTGCCACACTTCATATCTCAGGATAAGGTGGGAAGAAGAGAGGAGAGAGGAGAGGGCAGGCAAACTGCCTTTCCTGACTGTCATAAATCTTTGGAGGGGTGCTGTCCTCTGCCTGGGGGCCGATAGCAGCCCATTTTCCCCTTTGTAGCGGGGGAGGAGGTTGGCTAACTATCCTGCCATCCTGAATTTATGTTTTAACTGAGTTAGTAGTTGGAACCCAAACTGCTTATGGGTCTGGTAGTCACTGAGAGATCTGTTAAGTCCTCTAGTTCCAATCAGCTCGATAGCTTTTATCATTTCTTACCATGACCAGTCTTAATCCCCCCATTACGTAGAAGGACTCATAGATATCTTTATTTTTCTGCAGTGTCTAAAGCAATGCCTTGCCCACAATAAATGTTCAATAAAAATTTGTTAAGTGAGTATGTGAATGAAAGACAAAAGCCCATCTAATTATGAATGGCAGGATAATTTTGTGAGATCTATCCGATAGTCACCTTTTCAAACAAATGATCACTGCAGTGATTTTTTTATGTCTTTGTTAGTTCAGTGATTCCCTTGATGTTCCATATCATAAATACAGCAAACATAGACAAAGACATAATTTTATCTCACAGGGCCAATATTTAGATTAATCTCTTACATTTTAAAGAGGATACTCCAACTCTTTCTCTAAATCCCCTCATTCTAAAAGGAGAACGACTTCCTACGAAGCGATGGAGGCTTATATTCTTTCCCATCGACTTCATGAAGTACGTGACGCATTTAATTTTCTTCTAGGATATTAATCGTGCATCTTCACCTTTGCTTTTGTATTTAAAAGCTAGGGGTCAGGAATTTCAAAGGAAATACTTTGTTACAATTCCAGAATAGTGAGAAAACACAATGGTAGAGACTAAAATCTATCATGGTATTTTGGCTTCTTGCCTTGCTTTAGTTTTACAATGGGGGGAAAATCAAGGTGAGACTTGATTCCCTTTAGGAGTCCCTTTCCTGTGTGCTGTGTGTCTAGCCAGGAGAGAGACTGACAGAATGATAACACCTGATGCCAGTCTCCCTTGCCCACTGAAAGACCCTCCCTTAGGTATCAGTTGCTTGGCTGAGCTTGAGGTCAACTAGACACCTCCCCTGAGGCTTACCTGGCCTAAGGGACAGAGCAACCAGAAAATCCTCTCAGGGAAGGCAGCTGTTATCTGAGCTAGGATCAAAGTCCCCCTCTGTACTCCAGAAAAACATCTTCCAAACTGGGTCTGTTTCTCCATGATTCGAATGAATGTTGAATGAGTCCCTGGGGACACCAGTTGCTTTGCTCAGGAACAAGCTGTCAGAAATAGTGGGCGATGAAATTCACCTTCTTCTAAGGTCCTTTTTGTTTGAACATTTTTATTCATTGCCTCAGAGACCCATCAGAAGTTAATCAAGAAATTAGGCAACAGGGAAATGTGGTGATTATTTTTTTTTGTTGGCACTTTTCATTTGAGCTTTGGGTTTTGTTTTCCTGAAGTATGACATTGCCTCATTCCGGTAGTATTCACAGTAGCCATTAAAGGCACTATGAGTATAAAAAGCCATTGCTTAAACATTCAGTTTTAGACATGGAAGCATTAGAAATAAGAAGTAACTTTTTTACTGAACAGATCTGGCTTTCAAAGTGACAAAGTTTCTTTTGCCTTATGCCAAATCATTTAGAACAGTCAATAATGGCAACTTTAAACTAGGTGATATGCGTATTTTCAATAGAAATATGGTAGTCCAGAAAGTTCTGACCATAATTTTCCATCACTTGGATCAATGACCTCATCACATGAACCGTTTATCTAATGGTTCCAGATTCATCGAGACTCAAGTATATGCAAAGTGGTGCTTCGGTTTCCTCTAAGCGGGTAACTAGCACTGGAGTGTAAACTTCAAGATCTGGAATAATGTCTCATCTTATCCTTCTAGCAACTACGGCAGGGCCTGGAACACAGTAGAGGTAACAGAAATCTCTTGAGGTGAACTAGACTGAGCATGACATCTATTACGTTGTTGGAATTAGGGCACTGATTAATTGAACTAGAGGTCGAAATGTGACGAGGGCAGGATATAGACCTGGGCCAAGGAGAGAGAATATAGCATTGGGAAGTACAGTTTTTAGATGATGTATTTTGAATATTTCTGTCCTTTTCAGCATGAATATATTTTGCTGACATCGTAGTGACAGCCAGTTTTATTCCGTACATTTCAGGTTGCCCAGTTTCAATGGATGTTTTGGTGGCCCCACCAGTGGGTAGGGGGGCGGGTCAGATATTTTAGTCATGGCACACACCATTGTACAGCCATCTGTTATACTGAATGGATTATTTTGTTTATCAAGTTTCTTTGAATAGCAATTTCAGTTTTGTATCTTATTTCCTTCTTTGCTGAGGGTACTGCCAGCAGATGCAAGCTACGTATTGGCTTGAGTTTCTTGCAGTTCTCAGGCTAGCTTTTTTTTTTTTTTTTTT